>NC_057804.1:551106975-551149215 GCF_018294505.1 Triticum aestivum
CAAATCACCTTCTCCCCGGGAAGCTCCCTTCTCCTGAGCCGCGAAACTTCAGCCCCTCCTCCATGGCGCCCCCCACCGCACCAATTTAACAGCCGCCCTCCTCCCTAATGTCGGAGACACTGTCCATCTGTCGTCGTGCAATGGTCCATGTGCCTCTTACTCCGTGCTGCTGGAGTTGCCTCGATGACGTCCGCGTGAACCATACCGGAGCCGATTCACCGCCGCCGTTGTTCACGGCGCCGGAGCGGCTCCAACTTCGGATCCGTCCAGAGTCCCGGCACTGCTTCCCCGTAGCCGTCGACCGTCACGACATTGTTGTTTCCCTGTCGCCGGTCGCCACCGCAACCGTGTCGCCCTCACCGACTCGGCAGCTGGACCTACCTACTTCACCATGCCGCCAGATAGGTCGCACCCTCATCTCAAATCACTTTATTTAGGCATCAGTTGTCTGAATTTTTATTCTGGGCCAATCGATTCCCAATGGGAAGCAGCACCCCTCGAGGCGGTGGAGCTCCTAGGCTGTCGGTTGGCTGGTGTCTAACATAAGGGTGTGGGGCCGCAAGTTCGCCGCGGAAGCAGCGCTTAGATGGCTATCTTTTAGAGTTGCGTGGGTTGAAGGTACTACCGCCACCGGATCAGGATGACAGGGAGTCTTTGTGGATTGGCCCGGGGGCGGCGCAACCACGGCAGTGCAGTGGGGTGATACGTCTCCGTCGTATCTATAATTTTTGATTGTTCCATGCCAATATTATTCAACTTTTATATACTTTTGGCAAATTTTTATACTATTTTTTGGGACTAACATATTGATCCAGTGCCAAGTGCCAGTTCCTGTCTGTTGCATGTTTTTTGTCTCGCAGAAACCCAATATCAAGCGGAGTCCAAACGGGATAAAAACGGACGGAGATTTTTTTTGGAATATTTATGATTTTTGGGAAGTAAAATCATCGCGAAACAGTGTCCGGGGTGGCCACGAGACAAGGGGGCGCCCTCCCCCCTGGGCGCGGCCTGGGCTCTCATGGGCCACCCGTAAGGCGGTTGATGCTCTTCTTTTGGTGCAAGAAAGCTAATTTTATGAGAAAGATCTGGGCGAAAGATTCACCCCAATCGGAATTATGAATCTCCGGATATTTAAGAAACGGTGAAGGGGTAGAATCTGGGAACGCAGAAACAGAGACATAGATCCAATCTCGGTGGGGCTCTCACCCCTCCCACGCCATGGGAGCCAAGGACCAGAGGGGTAACCCTTCTCACATCTAGGGAGGAGGTCAAGGAAGAATAATAAGAAGGGGGTCTCTCTCCCCCTTGCTTCCGGTGGCGCCGGAACACCGCCGGGGGCCATCATCATCACCGCGATCTTCACCAACACCACCGTCATCTTCACCAACATCTCCATCACCTTACCCCATCTATATCCAGCGATCCACTCTCCCGCAACCCGCTGTACCCTCCACTTGAACATGGTGCTTTATGCTTCATATTATTATCCAATGATGTGTTGCCATCCTATGATGTCTAAGTAGATTTCTATTGTCCTATCGGTGATCGATGAATTGCTATGATTGGTTTGAGTTGCATGTTTTATTATTGGTGTTGTCCTATGGTGCCCTCCGTGTCGCGCAAGCGTGAGGGATTCCCGCTGTAGGGTGTTGCAATGCGTTCATGATTCGCTTATAGTGGGTTGCGTGAGTGACTGAAACACAAACCCGAGTAAGGGGATTGTTGCGTACGGGATAAAGGGGACTTGATGCTTTAATGCTATGGTTGGATTTTACCTTAATGAATCTTTAGTATTTGCGGATGCTTGCTAGAGTTCCAATCATAAGTGCATATGATCCAATTAGAGAAAGTATGTTAGCTTATGCCTCTCCCTCAAATAGAATTGCAATAGTGATTACCGGTCTAGTAACATAGTCAATTGCTTAGGGACAATTCGACAACTCCTACCACCACTTTTCCACACTCGTTGTATTTACTTTATTGTGTCTTTATCTAAACATCCCTTACTTTTTATTTACGTGTTCTTTATTATCTTGCAAACCTATCCTATCACACCTACAAAGTACTTATAGTTTCATACTTGTTCTAGGTAAAGCGAACGCCAAGCATGCGTAGAGTCGTATCAGTGGCCGATAGGACTTGAGAGAGTATTTGTTCTACCTTTAGCTCCTCTTTCGGTTCGACACTCTTACTTATCGAAAGAGGCTACAACTATCCCGTATACTTGCGGGTTATCAAGACCTTTTTCTGGCGCCATTGCCGGGGAGTCATAGCGTGGGGTGAATATTCTCGTGTGCGCTTGTTTGCTTTATCACTAAGTAATTTTTATTTGTTGTCCTTAGTTGTTTTCTATCTTTAGTTATGGGTAGGAAACGCAAAATACAAAAAAAAGTTGTACCTACTGCTCCAATGGTTGAAGAACCACTCAAAATCTATCACACTACTGAAGCTTTTTACTTAGATCATCTTCGATCCCTATGTGCTCGTGCTGAAACCCCAACTAGCTTAGTTGAGGGCAAATCTTTAGATGAGCATGCTTGTTATGTGCGACACCGTATATCTGAAAAAGGGAAACTATTATGGGATCAAATTCAACGTTTGCAATGCTATGCTTGGAATTTATGTGAAATATATGATGTTACTTGTTGTTCTGAAAACCCTAAGAAACACCTTCCCTACCAATGTGAGTTTATTGATAATGGAATCGTATCTTCGTATGCTAAGGGTGTTTATAATTACTATGATGTTCAACAAATTGAAGAATTTGTTGCTTTTAAGGGTGCTTTTGAAATTGCTTCTTTGATTGAAAAGTATGATGCTACTCTTTACAAATCTGAAAGTCTTGCCATACTTGAATATTGTTATGATAATTATGCTTCTAATGCCTATGTTAAACCATATATTGAGAAATTCTCCGCTGTCCAAGAAGAGACTAATATTTTGCAGGAAGCTATGGAAGAAGAAATTGATGAAACTGTGAGCTCATTGGATGAAAAAGATGATGAGGAGAGCAAAGAACAAAAGGAGGAAGAGCGGATTAGCTACCCGTGTCCACCTTCTAATGAGAGTAACTCTTCAACTCATACATTGTTTAATTTCCCTTCGTGCTTACCGAAGGATTATTGCTATGATGATTACTATGATGATTGCTATGGTGATTGTTATGATCTCATTGATTCTCTTGAGATATCCCCTTTTGATGATGCTTGCTATGCTTGTGGACAAGATGCCAATATGAAGTATGCTTATGGAGATGAACTTGCTATAGTTCCTTATGTTAAACATGAAATTGTTGCTATTGCACCCACGCATGATAGTCCTATTATCTTTTTGAATTCTCCTGACTACACTATATCGAAGAAGTTTGTGCTTAGTAAGGATTATATTGATGGGTTGCCTTTTACCTTTGCACATGATGATTTTGATGAATGTAATATGCATGTGCTTGCTGCTCCTACTTACAATTATTATGAGAGAGGAACTACATCTCCGCCTCTTTATGTTTCCAATACGATAGAATTGCAAGAAACTGCTTACACTATGCATTGGCCTTTACTATGTGTGCATGAGTTGTTATTTTATGACATGTCGATGCATAGGAAGAGAGTTAGACTTCGTTGTTTCATGATATATGTTACTTTTTGCTCACTACTAAATTACAAATCATTGTTAATTAAAATTGGCTTTGATATACCTTGGGATCCGGGTGGATCCATTACTTGAGCACTAAATGCCTAGCTTAATGGCTTTAAAGAAAGCGGTGACAGGGAGACAACCTGGAAGTTTTAGAGAGTCATTTATTTCTATTGAGTGCTTTTATATAGTTTTAAAACAAAAAATAATAAAGAGGGGAACCTAAAACTTTTCAAAAAGGAAAGTGAAAGTGAGAGAGACAAGCATTGTTGAAGTGGGAGAGCTCCTTGAACTTTGTTCATGCTCACGGAAACTTTGTGAATCTTAATTAAAGAAAATTTTCATCAAAAATAATTATCCCCTTGTATAATTCCATTGTATTATAAAAATAATGTGCCAAGGTTTGCCTTTAGGATGTTTACAATGCTTGTTGGTTTGTACGGTGCAGGACAGAAACTTTGGCTGTAGTGCGCGATTTTACATTTTTATCTAGAACGTCAATTTGTTCTGATTCCTTTTGCACTGTATTCCTATACAACTTTTTTATTTTTCCTAATTTAGGTAGAATATTTGGGGTACCAGAAGTATGGTGGATGTTCAGATTTCTACAGACTGTTCTGTTTTTGACAGATTCTGTTTTTGATGCATAGTTTACTTGTTTTGATGAATCTATCAATTTATATTAGTGGATTAAGTCATGGAAAAGTTATATTACAGTAGACACAATGCAAAAACAAAATATGAATTGGTTTGCAACAGTACTTAGAGTGGTGATTTTCTTTATTATACTAACGGATCTTACCGAGTTTTCTGTTGAAGTTTTGTATGGATGTAGTGTCTAATCGAGGATGTCTCGATATGAGGAAAAGGAAGAGAGGCAAGAACTCAAGCTTGGTGATGCCCGAGGCACCCCAAGTAAATATTCAAGGAGAATCAAGCGTCTAAGATTGGGGATGCCCCGGAAGGCATCCCCTCTTTCTTCAACAAGTATCGGTATGTTTTTGAATTCGTTTCGTTCAGGCACTATGTGCAAGTCTTGGAGCGTCTTTTGCATTTAGTTTTCTCTTTTCTTTTATGCACCATGCTGGTATGAGATAGTCCTTGGTTGATTTATAGAATGCTCATTGCACTTCACTTAAATCTTTTGAGTGTGGCTTTATAGAATGCTTCATGTGCTTCACTTATATCATTTGAAGTTTGGATTGCCTGTTTCTCTTCACATAGAAAACCGCCATTTGTAGAATGCTCTTTTGCTTCACTTATATTTGTTAGAGCGTGGGCATATCTTTTATAGAAAGAATTAAACTCTCTTCCTTCACTTATATCTATTTAGAGAGATGACATGAATTGGTCAATCACATGGTTAGTCATAAAATCCTACATAAACTTGTGGATCACTGAATATGATATGTTTGATTCCTTGCAATAGTTTTGTGATATAAAGGTGGTGATATTAGAGTTATGCTAGTGGGTGACTGTGGATTGTAGAGACACTTGTGTTGAGGTTTGTGATTCCCATAGCATGCATGTATGGTGAACCGCTTTGTGATGAAGTTGGAGCACAATTTTATTTATTGATTGTCTTCCTTATGAGTGGCGGTCGGGGACGAGCGATGGTCTTTTCCTACCAATCTATTCCCCTAGGAGCATGCGCGTAGTACTTTGTTTTCAATGGCTTGTAGATTTTTGCAATAAGTATATGAGTTCTTTATGACTAATGTTGAGTCCATGGATTATACGCACTCTCACCCTCCATCATTGCTAGCCTCTTCGGTACCGTGCATTGCCCTTTCTCACCTTGAGAGTTGGTGCAAACTTCGCCGGTGCATCCAAACCCCGTGATACGATATGCTCTATCACACATAAACCTCCTTATATCTTCCTCAAAACAGCCACCATACCTACCTATCATGGCATTTCCATAGCCATTCCGAGATATATTGCCATGCAACTTCCATCATCATCATATACATGACTTGAGCATTCATTGTCATATTGCTTTGCATGATCGTAAGATAGCTAGCATGATGTTTTCATGGCTTGTCCATTTTTTGATGTCATTTCTATGCTAGATCATTGCACATCCCGGTACACCGCCGGAAGCATTCATATAGAGCCATATCTTTGTTCTAGATATTGAGTTGTAAGTAAATAAAAGTGTGATGATCATCATTATTAGAGCATTGCCCCAGTGAGGAAAGGATGATGGAGACTATGATTCCCCCACAAGTCGGGATGAGACTCCGGACTATATGAAAAATAAAAGAGGCCAAAGAAGCCCAGATAAAAAAAGAGGCCAAAGAAGCCCACCAAAAAGAAAAAAAGAAAAAGGAAATAAAAAGGAAATAAAAAATGAGAGAAAAAGAGAGAAGGAGCAATGTTACTATCCTTTTACCACACTTGTGCTTCAGAGTAGCACCATGTTCTTCATAGAGAGAGCCTCCTATGCTTTCACTTTCATATACTAGTGGGAACTTTCATTATAGAACTTGGCTTGTATATTCCGATGATGGGCTTCTTCAAATGCTCGAGGTCTTCATGAGCAAGCAAGTTGGATGCACACCCACTTAGTTTCAGTTTGAGCTTTCATACACTTATAGCTCTAGTGCATCCGTTGCATGGCAATCCCTACTCACTCACATTGATATCTATTGATGGGCATCTCCATAGCCCGTTGATACGCCTAGTCGATGTGAGACCTTCTCCTTTTTTGTCTTCTCCACATAACCCCCACCATCATATTCTATTCCACCTATAGTGCTATGTCCATGGCTCACGCTCATGTATTGCGTGAAAGTTGAAAAAGTTTGAGATTATTAAAGTATGAAACAATTGCTTGGCTTGTCATCGGGGTTGTGCATGATTAAATACTTTGTGTGATGAAGATAGAGCAACGGCCAGACTATATGATTTTGTAGGGATAACTTTCTTTGGCCATGTTGTTTTGAAAAGACATGATTGCTTTATTGGTACGCTCGAAGTATTATTGTTTTTATGTCAAATGATAGACTATTGCTTTGAATCACTCGTGTCTTAATTTTCATGCCATGATTAGACATATGATCAAGATTATGCTTGGTAGCATTCCACATCAAAAATTATCTTTTTTATCATTTACCTACTCGAGGACGAGCAGGAATTAAGCTTGGGGATGCTGATACGTCTCCGTCGTATCTATAATTTTTGATTGTTCCATGCCAATATTATTCAACTTTTATATACTTTTGGCAACTTTGTATACTATTTTTTGGGACTAACATATTGATCCAGTGCCCAGTGCCAGTTCCTGCTTGTTGCATGTTTTTTGTTTCGCAGAAACCCAATATCAAACGGAGTCCAAACGGTATAAAAATGGACGGAGATTTTTTTTGGAATATTTATGATTTTTGGGAAGTAAAATCATCACGAAACAGTGTCCGGGGTGGCCACGAGACAGGGGGGCGCCCTCTCCCCCCTGGGCGCGGCCTGGGCTCTCGTGGGCCACCTGTAAGGCGGTTGACGCTCTTATTTTGGCGCAAGAAAGCTAATTTTTTGAGAAAGATCTGGGCGAAAGATTCACCCCAATCGGAGTTACGGATCTCCGGATATTTAAGAAATGGTGAAGGGGTAGAATCTGGGAACGCAGAAACAGAGAGATAGATCCAATCTCGGAGGGGCTCTCGCCCCACCCATGCCATGGGAGCCAAGGACCAGAGGGGAAACCCTTCTCCCATCTAGGGAGGAGGTCAAGGAAGAAGAATAAGAAGGGGGGCTCTCTCCCCCTTGCTTCGGTGGCGCCGGAACACCGTTGGGGGCCATCATCATCACCGCGATCTTCACCAACACCACCGTCATCTTCACCAACATCTCCATCACGTTTCCCCATCTATATCCAGCGGTCCACTCTCCTGCAACCCGTTGTACCCTCTACTTGAACATGGTGCTTTATGCTTCATATTGTTATCCAATGATGTGTTGCCATCCTATGATGTCTAAGTAGATTTCTATTGTCCTATCAGTGATTGATGAATTGCTATGATTGGTTTGAGTTACATGTTTTATTATTGGTGTTGTCCTATGGTGCCCTCCGTGTCGCGCAAGCGTGAGGGATTCCCGTTGTAGGGTGTTGCAATGCGTTCATGATTCGCTTGTAGTGGGTTGCGTGAGTGACTGAAACACAAACCCGAGTAAGGAGATTGTTGCGTATGGGATAAAGGGGACTTGATGCTTTAATGCTATGGTGGGGTTTTACCTTAATGAATCTTTAGTATTTGCGGATGCTTGCTAGAGTTCCAATCATAAGTGCATATGATCCAAGTAGAGAAAGTATGTTAGCTTATGCATCTCCCTCAAATAGAATTGCAATAGTGATTATCGGTCTAGTAACGTAGTCAATTGCTTAGGGACAATTCCACAACTCCTACCACCACTTTTCCACACTCGCTGTATTTACTTTATTGTATCTTTATCTAAACAGCCCCTACTTTTTATTTATGTGTTCTTTATTATCTTGCAAACCTATCCTATCACACCTACAAAGTACTTCTAGTTTCATACTTGTTCTAGGTAAAGCGAACGTCAAGCGTGCGTAGAGTCGTATCAGTGGCCGATAGGACTTGAGAGAGTATTTGTTCTAACTTTAGCTCCTCGTTGGGTTTGACACTCTTACTTATCGAAAGAGGCTACAACTATCCCGTATACTTGCGGGTTATCATGGGGCGGGGAGCGGGGTTTTGGCCGGGGACATGGACGGCGGAGGCAGGCTGCTCTCCCATTGGTCGCTGGCTCTTCGGGGAAGATTCTGAATAGTGTCAGCCGGGAGGCACAAGACGGCCATCAAGCCATCCGGCGTAGATCGGACATTACCAAAATAAAATAAAATCGTGTGACCCCAATTTAGTCTTCAGTCAACAGACGTGTGACCACTCTCGTACCTTGCTGTTGATCTCTTAGTGTATTTCTTCAGATCAAAGAGACATGTCATTCTTAACATTATGCGTTATCTGCATCTTCAGACACACCGTCGTCCGACTCACCGTAGCTGCTCCAACAAGGGAAGCATACACCAGAAGGGAGCTATAGTCCCCACTCAACAGTTCCATGCATCGAATGCACGTGCCTGACATGGACAGCCTCAACAACCGCAGGGCCATCGACAAGTCAGCACACGATGCTCACTCCTATGGATGGCAGCCAGATAGGTTGTACCCTCATCTTACTTGTGTGCAACATTTATGGCTTTGTTATTCATCTAAGCATGGAAAATAGATCATCACATTTAACTGTATATTCATGCTGATCTCTTACGGGTCTTGTTCAGGAGTTAACGTTGTTCCATAGTTCAGCTAAGATACTTGTTCTTTAGGTAACAATGTTCCATTGTTATCATCCATCAGCCAATGCTATCCCACAGGCTGGTGATTATAGTATTATACCACTTCTAGTATTACCTATGTTGTTCTTTAATACTTTTGTGTGCCATCTAGTTAATCTCGAGTACAAACGATACATATTCTGTAGCTTTCATCTGTGTTCTCCCTTTAGTTTATGAGACCTGTTGCTACTAGTTAACCCCAGCCCTACTATTTATGTCGTCTCCTACAGGCACTCATTACATAAATCTAACTACTAGTTGTCTTTCATGCATGTCAGATATAATTGCACGCACTGATATATCCACAAGAACCTCACGGAGCAATGTAAAGGCCAATAAACTTGATGTCAATGATACCCAATATGATGGAACATGTAAAGGCAGTTCTTCGGAAGACTTGCAGAAAGATGATGAATCCTCTTCACCCCACAAGGTCCTTGCTCTAACTTGGCCTGGGATATGGGTACAACATGCATATAATGTCCTTGAGTGTATCTACTCTATTGTAATGCCATGTGCTTAGCATGCTGATCATGCATGTAAATATGTCATGCCTTCCTGTTTTTCAGTACCTATTCCATTCATGATAACATGTTTTCAAATTCAAGTATTGTCATTCTACTCTATCGCAATGCCATCTGCTTAATTTGGACATCATGCTTCTGAATATCTTATACATTGTTATTCATCAGTATGTACTTCATTTGTCTACCATACCATGTTTTTTTACATTGAAGTGATGTTCTAGTGCTCTGTTGCAATGCCATCTTAGTTTCCCAATCATACACGTGTATGTTGCCTTAGTTATTTCTGTACGTATTCCGCTAGCATACAGTTTTACATTCAACTAGTGTTTTTTTGTTGTGTTGTCCTGTCGTATCCCTAGATCTTACACCATACTCCCACCGTCCGGATTACATGTTACCGAAATGATAAAAAAGAATGTATCTAGAATTGAAATACACCTAGACCCATCCATTTTTTCGGATGGAGGGAATACATGTCAATATGTCATGCCTTTCTATTCTTCAGTACCTATTCCATCTCTCTGTTGTAGCATGTTTTATAATTAAAGCACCATTCTTCTATACAAGGCATGCAAGGGGAAGATGACTATGTTAGAATCTGAAGGGTTACAAACAAGGCCTTTGCAAAAGATCCAAACGCCAGGAGATAATGAACCAACTCCAGTTTTTATAGATACTACTCCAGCATAGAGAAACCCAACTCCCACTGATAATAAGCAGATTCCAGTGGCCAAAGAACTAGTCTGCTCCAGTACAGCAAAAAAATGTCAACTCCATTCTAAGAAGCGTGTGCATATCCTCGCATCATGAAATTTTATAGCATTCTGATCATATTTTCTACATGTTTCTGACCCATCTCTCTTTTAGAAAATAAGGTTAAACGATAGAAGACTTCCTCCATTGGGATCGTATTCGAGGAAAATATCTTGTTGGAATTCTCTGTGCTCCAATGCTCATGTAAGTACCTGTTGTATATCACTATATTTTTACATCAGCATGTATTTTGTTAATCGGCGTGAATCTAACCTTTATCTGATCTAAAATTAGTTGTAGCAAAATGTTAAAGGCGCCAATGTTGATTTTTGTAAGGAAAACTGCCTGGTAGTTTTGCATACTGAGCTGCATAAGTGTAGTAGTGTACTATCTCATATCATGCACATTACTGAATTGTAGTGCTTCTCTGGTTGCCCATTCATTCTGTGTCAATGTTGCTTTCGTATTACCTTACCTGGCTGATGATAGCTATGCCATATTGTGTTAATTTGGTGTAGGCTAGTTGCCCAAACGTTCATTGTGTCAATGTTGTTTTCCTATTATCTGACTTGGCCAATGATAGCAATGCTAGTGTGTTAATTTTGTGCAGGTTGCTGAAGATAAGAAGAAAAACTCTGAAAACAGCAAGGCAACCCCATTGTTTTTTTACGGTAAATCTAGGCCAGGTAATATGGCAATAACTCATGATTACTCTGTTTGGTTCCCGTCCTAATTTATGTTATGATGCAGTGGTCGAGACACTCTCCACTATCAATAATACAAGCCTACCAAAATCGCCATCTGAATCTGTTCAATATCCTCTGTCTCGAATGCAATAGAATAAATGTATGTTTGTGAACCAATTAATGGCTGAAGCTGATGGAAATGGTGGATGAATCAGAGGTGCAGAGTCGTGCGACAGAACAACTGATCAATGTTTTCAGAGACAGTGTAGCAAAGCAACAAGAACTTGCCCACATGCTTATGGGCATCATCTGTGTTGAGGTTGCAGATTGTGACGTTGTAGATGGTTAGGTTCTGCTCATTTATTTGCACTGGCATCAATCTTTGATTGCCCAGTGGATGTAATTTCATGTAATATATGCTAGATGTGCAATGTTATTCCCTGTATGCCGTACCTTTGCTTGATCGGTTTTGGTCTTGTGCATAATTGCTCGTCATAATGGGCTCAAATTATCTAATTTGGCCTAAAGACATGTACAAACTTTAGTGGGCCCATTAAGTTAATGGGTCGTTACTAGGCCGAAAGTTAATGGTCGGCCTGCCTCTTACCTCCCGGGTCGTTAACAGGTCGACATCGAAGTGGGCAACAGGTGGGCCCAATTTATTTCACAGGCCGTTAACAGGCCGTTACTAAGTTTAAGCTACATATGGCCCAACTATACTATAAGTTTAGCATGCCGAAAGAGACAGCGGGCATGTACTCGGCCATGAAGAGCATGGGCCGCTAAGAGGCTGAAAGTCAGGTCGTATTGTAAATGGCCCAACTGTGTTGTGGGCCTTTAGCAGGCCGAAAAAGAAACCGGGTTGGTATTGGACCATGAAGGGCATGGGCCGTTAAAAGGCCAAAACTAAGATCCGACTACAAATGGCCCAACTCATTTATGGTCCGTTAACAGGCCAAAAGGCACACAGGGCCGGGAATTAGCCCAACACTTAAATTGGTCGCTAAAAGGCCAAAACTCAGGTCCGACTACAAATGGCCCAACTGATTTATGGGTCGTCAACAGGCTAAAAGTGACACCGGGCCGGAAATTAGCCCCACACTTAAATGGGCCGCTAAAAGGCCAAAACTCAGGTCCGAGTACAAATGGCCCATCAGATTTATGGGCCGTCAACAGGCTGAAAGACACACCGGGCCAGAAATTAGCCCAACATTTAAATGGGTCACTAAAAGGCCGAAAGATGTACATCCTGAAAATTGGCCCATCCATTGAATGGGCCGTTAACAGGCCAAAATCTCATCGGGCCGATATTGAGCCCAAATATATAGTGGGCTATTAACGGGCTCGAACTGACGATGGGCTGCAATGGTGTCAAATCTTTAACGGGCTATTGACGGGCCGAATTGGCACATCTCATATGGGGCGTGGACTTAAATGGACCTAACACAAGTAGGCCTTATATGGGTCGGCCTGCTAATTTTTACTGGGTCGGCCTTTTTCACCAGAATGGGCCACTGTTGGACCGTGCTACGTGTTGACCTATCATAGGCGCCTCCTGTCCAATGAGTGGATGACATCTGTCCCAACGGTGAGCCGGCACGTGTTTCCTCCAGCCAATGATGATTTTACACGTGGAAAATCCCCATTGGTCGGGGCTGTTAACGGGTTATCGGATCCAAAACCGGACCCGATAGCTTAACGGCGTTCCGTTACGGTGGATGCCACATGTCGGTCACCCTTGACGAAAGCACTTCTGTAACGCGCGATTTATCGTCATGGAAGTGGACACTTCCGTGATGATAATTTTGGTAATGTCATGGAACACTTCTATGACAGCACAGGTATGACTATCTTGATTCTTTCATAAAATCGTCATGGATGTACATGCATGACAGAAAATGCGACCTACTGTGTCAAACACGTATCATCACGGAAGTGTATTTTTTTGTAGTGATGCATTGCAGGAGATCATTGAAGCACGCCTCACCAAACCCTCCTGACTCATCACGGAAGAGATTTGTGCTGCCGCCAGCACTGGAGCACAGAATGCAACGAGATCTAGATTACAAACCCTAGTCGATCAGAAGTCAAGGCTAGTCATACGTGAAAGCCATCCCCTTAGTCAGCGTGTGCGCACATGATAGAGTAGGAAACAAAAACCATATTAGAGAGACCATAGGAAACCTCACGTCGAGATATATTATGGTTACTGGAGGCCATGAAAACCTAGTCTTTGGGGATAGGAAACAACTACCCCGTAATAGATTTTCGGAAATGTTAACGCCCACACGTGTGGGCATTCACCATCTCGACCACACGCATCCATCACCGTCCAGTATGTTCGGCATGAATCTTGGCACAATCTGGTCGAATTTCTGTGCCACGTAGGATAAGGCGCGTGTGTGGTCTGTGACACAGTTCGCCCGCACGTTGGTTGCCCTCCCGCGGTCAGCGGTTGCCACTCGGGGGCGTACAGTGGAACTGCTATGCGCCCGCACGCCACGCGCCGACCATGGTTGATGTCAAACACCTCACGCACGTCGCCCGCCTCCCCCTCACGGTTCCATTTCCTCATCCCCGTAGTTACTCGCACAACCCACTTCGCATTTCAAACCATTGGCAGAGAAGATGAGGGGAGAAGGTGACGGCGGAGGCGGAAGAGTCGACGGTGTTCGCGGCCGTCGGTGGTGCTCGCCGGACCGGAGCGGCTTCGCCGGAGCGCCTGCAGATTGAAGGTAATGCTCGCTCCCACTCTCTCAATCCTTGCCTGCATTTTCCCCCTTCCCTCCCTGTTCGATGCTTCGCTCGAGATTCATAGAGATTCAAGCGATTTGGCGATGCGTAGGTGTTCCCGTCGGCGGCGGAGTCCTGTGCTTGCCGTTTTTGGTGGCACTGGGCAGTTTTGTCGCCGCCACCGCGGCGGTCTCGCCGGTGTGGTTTTGCCTGTCCGGAGACACACACTGGTTGTGACTTGGGATTGGGTCGTTGTTTTCCGGTCTGTTAGTTGCGCATTGCTTCGAATTGGTATTTGTGATCAGTTCGGGGAGAATTTTGAGGTTGAATCTCAAGTCATTATAGTTGCCATTGAACCCTAGATCTAGTTTAGTTGTTTTTGAAACTACAGTATGAAGGCAAACGTGGTAGCTTGAGTAACTATCATGACTGTATGGCAACTAACTTCCTGAATGACTGTGATAGTTGCCACAAACATGCTTTTCCATGCGGCAACTAATTTATTGAATGACTATGATAGTTGCCACAAACAAGCTTTCCCGGCAACTAATTTTATTGAATGACTGTGACAGTTGCCACAAACATGCTTTTCCATGTGGCAACTAATTTCCTGAATTATTGTGATAGTAGCCATAAACATGCTTCTCATTGTGGCAACTAATTTTCCTGAATGATTGTGATAGTTGCAACACTATATGAATGGTAAAGTGTAGTTAATCGATAGTCACTGCAGTTTCAGCAACCAATTTGCACTGGATGGCAACTAATCTGCACATCAACTGTGTCTGTTGCCACATGGATAGTATATTCTTGTGGTAAATAGAATGTGAACACACCGTGTCTGTTGCCATATTTGTAAACAGGATAATGTGGTAAATTGGCTGCATAACATGGCAACCAATTTGCAAATCAATTGTGTCAGATGCCATACATATGCTTTCCATGTGGCAAGTATTTTTTGTCTGACCACAGCATGTCTGTTGCCACGTTACAGTCAGTATAATGTGGCAAATTAATTATACGGCAGATGCAATTTTCGTGTGTTGCCATGATGACTTGCGATATCTGAACACACTGTGGCAATTTCCTGGTTCTTCATTAGATGTTCTTCATCGCTTTTTTCTGTATTATGTGTTGCATTTTAACATGGCAATTTCAACCTAGCACATTTTTATCGCTGAACACATGGCAATTCATTGGTGTATTTAGGACAGGGTGTGAGCTGCCACATCTTAGGTTTTGTGCAGTTGAGGATTCGGTGACTTTTCAATAAGTACTATCTTGTGCTAACATGGCAACTTCAACATTTTTGTTTTCAAATGCATTTACGATATGTACACTTTATTTGAAATGTAACCAATGTGCTTAATTGCCACATTTATGTTTTCGATAATCATAGGGGGGTGCGTGCGTGTTCGTGTGATATTTTGCATTCACTAGTTGACATTTTCTGTTATGTGGCAACTTCTTACTTCCTGCATTCCGTTTTCATTTTCCACCGTGACAATTTGGTCTATTCCTACTCAGCAGAATGGCTCGCGTTCATCATCAAAACGATGATGATGATTTCATGGATCCACCACAGCAGAATAGGGCAACTGGACGTAGAAAAGAGGGCGATGAGGTAACTGTCCACACACCCCTCCTCCTCCTGCATATGTTATTGGTTGCCACATCAAGTTTTGCAGTCGTCTGTCATGAACTAAAATTTCATGACAGTGCAAAACATGGCAACAACTGATCACTTTTTGTCTATTTTTCGCAGAAGAAGAAACGTACTCGCAACAGAGCCTCCCAAGAACGACTGACTACATTGACTGACAGATTAACTGACGATCAAAAGGGAGTTGCTGCTGAGATGGGTATGCAGGCTCTGATGAATGTCCGGTGCACGAATCTTGTCAATCCTGTATGTGACTGGCTTGGTGAGATTTACGACCCCGCATCCAGGGAATTTGTGATTCCGGGACATGGAAGACTACCGTTGAACAAGGAATCCGTGTTCTGCACTTTGGGTGTGCCTCGTGGACATATCAAAGTCCCGTACGAGGTCAATAACGAGATCGAGGAAGCGCTATTCCCCCGTTTGTTTCCTGGGTTGGAATCCATGCCGAACACGTCTGTACTGGCAGATTCGCTGCAGGCCATGACAACCCATGGAGATGTTTTTAAGATGAAGCTACTCATGTACCTCATCTCAGTTGTTTTCGCGCCGACCACTTCTCTTCACCCAAGCAACAAATGCTTCCCCGTCCTGGTGAGTGATCCATCTTTACTACTTTATTTTCCTTCAATCTTTTTGGCTCCGATGTCATGTGTAAAGCTAGTCACTGCTAGTGTTTTTTGATGTTTTTTTCATTCGATTTCTGATGCGGCAACTCGTTGTCCTGAAATTTTGTGCGGTGCAGGCAAAACTGAAAGATGTGAAGAACATGAATTGGTGTAAGTTTATAGCCGACTTCCTGCACGATGCATTCTCAAGCAAGATGTACCAAAAGGGTTGTCGACTGCATTTAATGGTATTTTTTTATCAGTCTTTTTTGTTAACACTCTTTTTTGACACCCTTTTATTCATGCATGGCAACCTCATCATAACAAGATGGCAACTGCCATAATGACAATACGGCAGCTGACATAATGACAATATGGCAACTATCATCATACTATGATGGCAGCTGCCATCATGACAATATGGCAACTGCCTTCATACTATGATGGCAACTTCTTCTGTTTTCTCTTTTTTCATGCACTTCAACTTGATTATCATGGGAACATAGGTTATCATGTTTTTTCCTGCAAAGTACCATGATGGCAACTGATATTTCTTTCTTTTTAAAATTGTTGTACATCAGCTCATGTACGTCGACTGTCTTGATCTGTCCATCGTGGATTTCACTGGGACAGGAGGCCCGCCGCCTACACACAAGTTTGTTGTTTCTGCGTGGACTATCAATGCTGTCAAGGTTGTGCTTGCTGCAGACAGGGTAACTGATACCAAATATAGAAAACTGCAGGTTAATTCTGGTTTCTTTCTCTACACGGCATGCTTACAAATTTGACATGCGGCAACCGTTTGTGGTTCACAAGAGATGACTACCTTTGTTAGCCATGGCTGTCTGCGCATGGTATCCATGTCTCACTCCACATGGCAACTCTGTCGTTCGTGCTGAAACTTACATTCGCGTCTTCTTTTTTTGTTCCATTTTTGCAACACATGAACTGCTAGTCAGTGTTCATCGTTCTCTCTCTTACATCCTAGCTATTTTTTTTGTTTTTTCCAGCTGATGGCCAAGCATGCTATAGACTACAGTGTGTTTGGGGGCCTCAAAACTTTGGAAAGTGGATGGACGTGCACTCAGCTCCGTCTTGCCCTACTGAGGTAATCAAAAGATCTACATCTATGGTTGCCTTGGATTATTTTTTATGTCGCGCAAGTGATTAATATGGGTGGTTATTGATGCTTCTTGTTTCGTGCACAGGCGAGGGCACCTGTTGAGCATCTAATTGGGCAGTTTGCATCCGGAATGACCGGCTTGCTCGGTAAGTTGGTTGAGGGGTGGACGTCCCTCAGTGGCTCTGACAGCGACACGGTTGCGAGGCAGTTCACTTCATTTGTCCCAGAACGGACACATTGGCCAACTGGTTGCCGTGGCCGATATGACTACAACAGTTCCCAAGAGCTTGCTGACACACAAGATGAACTAGATGGAGACGCTAGTCTCAGCAAGGATGACGATGATGACATGGAGAACGTGAAACAGGACACCGATGATGATGAACATGCTGAAGTTCGTGCAGGTGGTAACAAGGGGAAGGATGCACCAGATGCCCCCCCCCCCACCGGAGAAAGTCAAAGAACATACGGCTGCGAGAGGCGAGGGGGTGTTGCCATCAAAGAGGGGGAGGGCTCCAGAGGATGTTGGGCAGGGTTCTCCTGACAAGAGGTCTAGGACCGATCCCGTAGCTGCTAGGAGGAGGTTCGACTTTAATTTTAATTTTTTTGCTTTTTTCTATATTTTTTGGAACAAAATGATCCCTTTTAGCACTTGATTTTACTAAGCGTGGCAACGAGTTTGCTGACTGACAGTTGCCACCTTTTTTTCCTCCATCTTATACGTGTAGTGAGGCAACAGCTGGTGGACGAGCAGTTATGAAGAAACAGGCACCAACGCCAACCCGTGCTTCTGCTCGATTGAACAAAGGTGCCCCCATTGCTGGTGACACCCCTTCCACCAGGTCTTCTCCTTGTACGACGACGTCCAACACCGGGGATCCTATCGTGTTGCCAGACCTGAGAAAGCCAGTCAAGAAGTAGGTTTTCCATGTGCTTTCATTGACATAGTGCTATATTTTTTGATTTTTCAATGCATCCGTTCAGCTTGTCACATGGGCTTCTATCATCATCCCCCATATGGCAACTGCTGTTTTTCAAAATGATTTTCCTTCCCTTTTATGAGTGCATGGCAACTCCTACTTGTTTTTACATGGCAACTGCTATCTAGGGCAAATGGCAACTCTTACTG
This sequence comes from Triticum aestivum, assembly GCF_018294505.1. Lineage (NCBI taxonomy): Eukaryota > Viridiplantae > Streptophyta > Magnoliopsida > Poales > Poaceae > Triticum > Triticum aestivum. The sequence goes on from NC_057804.1 coordinate 551,125,184, forward strand.
TACCTACATGGCAACTGCCATCTTTTCCATTGGCTTTGTGTGCTCATTCCATACCTAGTTTTGAAATTGCATTACTGGCAGATCAGACATTTTTAGCATTCTTCAAGTTGGCCAACTGCTAACTATGCCACATGGCAACTCATATACCCCTTACATGGCAACTACCAGCTTTTCCACTTATTTTTCATTTTTTTAGATTTCTACCATGGCAAATGTTCTTTGTTCATTTTTAATACCTTTTTCATGTGCTTTCATTTTGCAGGACGAAGAAGACTACTACACGCGAGGCCAAGCATATCGGTAGGGACCCACTCGAACGCCTTCATTCAAAGTTGTTAACAGGGGGCAACTCAGATGTTCATGAGGCGCCAGGCGACAAAACTGCTGCTGCACCACCAATTGTTCCCACTAACTCTAACGCAAATGGCCGACCATCTCCGACGGTTGCAGATGTGGAGGTTAGAACAACAGGCATCCGTACATCGAGGAGTGACGAGTCAGTATCTGCCAGGACAGCTGAAATATTGCCAACTCTTCTGGCAATGAAGGATGCTGCTGTGAGCCATGCCACCCCATCAGCAAGCGTTGAAGTGGACGCTCCCGAGACCAACCTAAGCAAGGAAGATTCCCGCTCATCTGACACTGATTCCAAGCGCGTGCGTGGTGGTACTCATGTGCCCACGACAGAAGTGGCTGAGGCGGCAGTTCATAATGATATGCCATCTATAGGTGAGAGTCTTGGCACAACAGCTCCAGCTCCTGTTGGTGCAGATACTGCTAAGGTGACTGTTTCGCGTGTTGGTCTTCCACCTAGGCGTCGTAGCCCCCGCAAGCAATCAACAGACATACCCAATGCACCAGTTGTAGCTAGGAGCAGTAGAGAGGAGTCTGGTTATGTTCCTGCGTCCACATTGTTCCCGCCAGTTGCCAAAAGCAATGTGATGGAGAAACCGGAAGACCAGAGCACAACTGATGCAGGCGCACTTCCAGGCTCCCAGTCAATGTGGGTGTCCCCAATAGCCCAAACGAGAAGATTGTCAAGAAAGCTGCGGCTGACACCGCTGACAACACGCCCCGCCCTACAAATAAGCCCGATCATTCTGTTGCGGCCGATTCAGATATGTTTGTTGATCTTTCACCCTTGGATTCTGCCCCGCAAGTTGTTCGTGGTCCGGCCAGTAGGCATGAGAGGCACCCAATGGCCTTCACCCCACCGAGCTTCAGCCTCGGCATCAGTCAAGATCAAACAGTGGTGCAAGATCCTATGCCAGTTGCCTTTGCTTTCCTGGGAGGCATGCCCGCAATGATGGCGCAGCCAATGGTCGAGGGCAGGAAGGTTGTCAAGTTCGTAGAGCCGATAGTCCAAGGTACATTTCTCATGTGCTTATCATTTTCTTGTATACATCTTTATAGTTTGACTTTTGTCCCAATCATATTTTTTTGGGGTTCTCACTTGTGATGGCAACTGTTATGTGATGACATGGCAACTGGATCTGATGCAACATGTCACCTACATTTTTTGTTGCCATGCTACATTTTACATTCGGCAACCACATGGCAACTGAAGTTGATTCAACATGGCAACTGTAGTTGTTGCCACATGGCAACTACAGTGCAATACACATGGCAACTGGATTTGATGCACCTTGTCACCTGCATTTTCTGTTTTCCTTGCTGCATTCTTCCATTCGGCAATCACATGGCAAGTGGAGTTGACACAACACGGCAATTGTAGTGGTTGTGACATGGCAACTACAGTGCACCACACATGGCAACTGGATTTGCCTCCACATGGCAACTCACTGCTTTTTGTACCTACATTTCACATCATGCACCCTATCTTCTCACAATCCATCTGTTTTTGATTTCCAGGTATCCTAATCCACTTTTTGATCCCTGTAGGCACCCCTGAGGATATTTCACCGTCACTTGATGAAGCTTACCGCGGGATCGAGGAGGCAGCATTGCAGAGGAGGTCCTCACGAGGTCAGGGGCAATCAAGTTCCAACGTGCCTGCAGATACGGTATCTGAGGATACCATTAGGAGTGCCACCCCTGGTTCTGTGAGGCAGCAGAGGGTAGTTCACCCACCTCCCGCGAAAGACTATGAGCCCGAATTCAGGGCCACAAAGGAACTGACCCAGCTGTACGATATTGTCAAGCGATTTGGAAATGTGAGGGCCAGCAACAAGCACATGAAGGAGCTGAAAGCGTAAATGACCACACCACACAATCTCTCATTTTGCTTTGCTCTTTTTTTACCATTCATTTTCTTCGTACTTTCTATACATGATCCGCTTATGTTTTAGTTCTTTTTATTATTTTTACTTAGTAGGCATGATTCTTTCGTGTTACATCATTTTCATACAGCTCATGTTTGGACAGAACCAAGGTCATTCAATGTGAAGTGACGTACGTCGACCTGGGTGATCTTGCCGAGTCCGTGAGGCCAAATGGTAAAATGTCGACGAATGTAGTTGCATGCGGGATTTACTATATCAACAATCATATGGATGTGTGTGCTGACAAAACAATCATGCATTATAGTGTGACCTGCAAAATATGGGACGGTGACTTCCACCACAAAATCATGAGGAAGAATTTTGCTCAAATGATTTCAAGCTCACATTGAAGAAATATGTGAGTTCTCCTCCCCCTGTTTGCACTTTTTTTCCACATGGTATGGTTTTTTGCCATCATCTGCACTCTGTTTATGTGGCAGATGTTTCATGTGTCATCAGCTACCGTGCAAACTGACTTTTTGATTTTTGTCGTCCCGTGCAAACTATGTGGCAACTTCAAAGTAAAATACATGGCAAATTTTGTTCATACATGGACGACAACTTTCTTTAAACTACCCCCACCATAACTAAACATTCTATGTGATTCTACTTTTTTTGTCCCTTTGTTGTTCTTCATGTGAACTCTGCTTCTCATTTCCTTCACTTTTACGTGCAGGTCATGTTCCCCATGTTCCAGGAGCTTGCACCACACGACCCACACGACAAGTGTGGTCACCACTATGCGATCTGTTTTGACCTGAAGAACCAACGCTTTGAGGTGCTTGATTCAATGCATTCGGCAGCTGATGCAGACCTTACTTCGCATGCTGAATTCTTCATCAACAACGTCAAAGATACATGGAACCGTCACTACGAAAACTCAAAGGTCCAGATCAGACATTTCCCGATTGAGTACGTGGCAACCACGAATCAAGGGAACACGTAATTTCCTACCCCCTCCTTCATGTTGTTACATCTGAATTGAAGTTTTTCATTGCTATGTCTATCCTTTTTGCGAGTTCACCTGACTCTTTTTCTTATGCAGGACGGACTGTGGCTTTCACACGTTGGAATACTTTGCAAAGTGGGAAGGTAGACTTGTTCCCGCTGTCACAGCTGCAACGGTCGTTGAGCTCCGGAAAATTTACACATGGAACTGGTTGACGAATGAAGATTTCAACAAGCGGTCCAGAGCATGCGAGTTCATGGAGGAAGCTGTCAAGAAAGTCATCAAGAAGTACAAGTGATCACGTGGCGTTACACAGCGGATGCATACCTTACATTCTGTTGCTGAGGAATGTAAGGTACTATCTTTTGTTTCTTTGTCAAAACTATGTTCGGGTGCTATGTTACGAGTGCAACCCCGCGTAGCCTAGTATGTAGCGGTGGTGTGTGAGCGACATTTGAATATTTTCTGTAATATATGTGTGGATGTGAACCTATTTTAGGCGCGACAGCAGATACATTTTATGTTTATCATTATTATTATGGTTTCATCGTTTGTACCAATAGTTTGCTGCTTCTAATGCGTCTACGATGTTTTAAAACATGGCAAAATGTAGTTCATCAGGTATGGTTAGTGAAAGTCATCGTTGTTTTTCATTTGGCGATGCAGAGTTCATTACAAATACCATGACATATTGCAGTACAGCTAACATGGCAGATCCAGCATAAGCAACATGGCAGATCCAGTATAATTAACATGGCAGATCCAATACAATTAACATGGCAGATCCAATACAAAATAGCATGGCATATTTTTAGTATAAAATATCATGGCAGATTAACTATATATAACATGGCAAATTAAGTACCCATAACATGGCAACTGCATTTATGCATTCAACGTATTTTCATTCAACTTCTGATGCCCCTCAAGAGTCATTCTCCCAATTTAACAAAAAATTCACAACATCTAGGGTAGAAAACAAAATGTCCACAAGGACCATGTCATAGCGCCCCAATTTTGCTTATGGATTGCCCGTTCCTTTCTTCGTTTTCTTGTGTTTTGCTTGAATCTCCAATCCCAATTTGTACCTTATCTCTCTTGGACGACCCTTTGTGATGGAACGGGGCGGGTCCCTGACCTGGGTTTGTGTGCTTGCTGTTCCAGATCCTATCTCCGAGTTTTCAGATGATGGCCCCGTGGATGAAGGCACACTCGATGTGCGGGGGAAACGGTGTAAGGCTTCCTCGGCTCTCCTCTTCTTGATCTCATCAAGCTCTCTTTTCAGGGCCTTCCTGTGTTTTTCTGCGACTCTCGCTGTCTCATCACTCTTGCACGCTTCATCAATTAGCAACAACGTGCCTCACGGCTTCCATGGTTGACTCAGGTCTCTCGTCATGCACAGCCAGAACTGTGTTTATTGTCTGTGGTGCCAACGTGTCGTCAGTGTCCCAAGTCCATCGCCGCCTTATGAAATGGCGGGGCATCCGTGTCACAGCGTTCATGTCCATTACTTTTAGTATGTGACAGCACACAATGCCATCCCGTTCAAACTTGCAGCATTGGCAGTAGTATTCGCCCTGGCCGATCGAGGCTTTCACGAACTAGTTCCTTCCTTTCTCCGGGTCTTCAGGTTCTGAATCTGACATGCCCAAAATAGAACACACCTTGAATGTATGTTTGTCCACCTGGAAAGCCGTGAACATGTTGGCACGCTTTATTTCTTCCTAGAATCTGCAAGTTTTGTGTGTTTTTTGTTAAACTATCGTGCGCTCTTTTTTTGTAGCACCTTATGTTGTCATGGAAATAGAAATACATTTTGTTTGAACATGGCAAACATAGTACATTGAACATGGCAAATATAGCACCTTGAACATGGCAACTATAGTACATTAGACATGGCAACTGCAGTACAGTAGACATGGCAACTGTAGCACAGTAAATATGGCAACTGCAGTACACTAGACATGGCAACTGCAGTACACTAGAAATGACAATTATAGTACATTCTCAACTGTACATCATTCATTTCCACACCAACATTCCCAATGGAAGCACATTGCATAAAACATGGCAACTGCATTTTATTAAACATGGCATCTACAGTTGAGTAAACATGGCAATTGCATTTCAGCAAACATGGCAGTTGCATTTTAGTAAACTTGGCAGTTGCATTTCAGCATATGTGGCGACAACATAACATTTTCAATTGACATTGGCATTTGCATACCAACATGCTCAATGGAAGTACATTTCATTACACATGGCAACTGCATTCCATTGAACATGGAAAATGCATCCAAGCAAGCATGGCAAACAGAATTTTCATTGAACATGGCAACTGCAGCTGAGTAAGCATGGCAAACAGTATTTCATTAAACATGGCAACCACATATCATGGAAACTGCATTGCATTCTATATGGCACCTACTGCCTTCGTGCTTTGCGCAAATAAGACTGTAACGCAACTGACTTACTTGTTAAAGATCTTGTTGGTGTATATCTTGCTCATTTGCCTCTCCATCGGTAAATACGTTAGCAATTTTGTCTGCTTTAGCGCAGTGTTCGCTTTTTGCTGTAGCTCAGATCCCAGTATTTTTTGTTGCAAAGTTGTGTACTGCTTGGCAAACTGTAGCAATGAGTTGCCAGGGCTCACGTACCGCTTCAAAACAGCATTGAACCCCTCGCTGCGCTGCGTAGTCTGCAGAAATGGGAAGAAGCACTGCATGAAGTAGGCCGGCACCCAGTACATTCGCTTCTCCCACAGGCTAGCAAGAGTCTCGTTGTCTTGTACTTGATATGTTTCAATCATGGCCATCCAGCTCCTTTCAAACTCCTCCACCGTCAAGCTGTGGTCCACGCACATCTCGAATGCCTTGTGCAGCTTTGGACGGTCAGCAAAGAATGGTCCTAGCATTTCCTCAGCCTTCTTTTATAATGTGCCACCTGCAGTGCCTATGCACTGCCAACGGAAAGACCTCCTCTATGCATGCACGCATGCTAAAATCCTGGTATGTTATTATGTTCATCGGAGCAAGTCCATCCATGCACTCCAAGAAGGTCTTAAACAGACAAACGTACCCATCTGTGTCTTCATTCCGAACGAGCCCGCAGCCGAACTGCAGCGACTGATTGTGGTTATTTATTCCTATGAATGGAGCGCATGGCATCTTGTACATATTAGTCAGATATGTCGCGTCGAATGAAATGCAATCTCGGAAATGTTTGTAGGCTCTCCTTGCAGCACCATCCACCCAATACATGTTCCTGACCCGGTCCTCATCGTCCAACCTTATCCTGTAGAAGAAATCTGGATCTTCCTTCGCTTTCTCATCAAAGTAGGCCATTGTGGCCTCTATGTCAGCCAACTTGCTCTCTCTATGGTACTTTGCCTTTAGGTTTGTGACGTCGGCTGGTATGTAGGGCATGCTACTCAAAGTCCCCTTTTTGTTGTGGATGAGTGATAGTATCTGGACCATTCTTGATGGACCGACGTTACAATCATGTAGCAGCTTTATGAATTTCCTTTCGAGGGGGGTGAATCCTTTGTGGGCGGTCAGAAATTTGACCAGGTCGAACTTCTTTATGAGTTTGTGGTTGTGCTCGTCAAAATATTCAGTGACCACATACTGTGTTCCATCTACGTTTAGCTTACACCGGACAAGGCATCCCATCTTGAGAATGATACCTCTCTTTCGTTCCGGAACGACAGGCGCAACACCTTTCTCCTTCTTGTTCCTTCGTGCCTTGTGGCACCTCATCTCAACTCTGTTGTACTCATTAGTTTTCTTAAATTTCCTATGATATTCGGTGTTGACCGCAAACCCATGGAACTTTGCATATGTCTGGTAGAATTCCTTTGCTTCTTCAAACGATTCAAATCTCTGCCCAACATACGGTGGCTGAGGTACCATGATCTCTGATTGCCCATCATCTTCATCCCCTTGTGCTTCGTCATCAGTTTCATCATTCACTTCAGTATCGGCGGCAGTTTCATATACTTGAGTCTTGTCAGTGCTTGTGTTCAAAGGGGTGCCTGTCGGCATTGCTGGAATGATTGCCATTTACGACTCTGATTCGGCATTGTTTGCGGCATGATTGTCTGCTGGCTGGTGGAACGTGTCTTCCGTGCGCTCAGAGCTCCCCGCAGTAGATGTCCCCGCGCCGCTGTTCACTGTAGTTGTAGGCCCTGTAATTGAAAAACAGGTACGAGAGTAAGATTTCGCTTGAATAACATGTTTATCGCAATGGATCACATCAACTTCGAGTGATTTGGCATGACATTATTCAAACAGAAAGCCGTGAGTCTGTGTGTGGACATGCATGGCAACTGAAGTTGTCCAGTCATGCCAGCTACAGTCCAACAAACATGGCAACTATTGTTTGCCAATGCACGACAGCCAGCTCCTTTTTAGTACAAAAACTTGGATTCTATATGCATGGCAGCTGCATTCCTCCATACATGGCAAATACTACTACTAATACATGGCAACCACTGTGTTCTATCATCAAAACTTTTGCATTCTAGGCTTGATCTCACTAGGCAAATGCGATCAACCATTAGTGCTGCACACATGCTTTTAGCAGTTGGCAAATTTCCGAAGACAATATATGACTCATTGCGCACAACCGCTTTGTTAGTGTTTTATGCTTGATTTTGTCCACCATCACTGCTACAAACCTTCTCTTTCTTCATGTGCTATTTTTTGCCAGAAAAACAAATGTAGTGCTTTTTTTGTGGTTCAATTTTTTCCTTACCTTGTTGTGCTGCATGTGCCCATCTTGTGTGGTCTGTCACACCAAATTGACGTGCTCTATCTGCAATCTGTGAAGCTTGCCACGAGACGTTTGCCGGGGTACCACCACCGTAATAACCTGCAAGCATCGTAGTAGTTGGTCAATACATGGCAACTGCAGTTTGTGCTGGCATGGCAACTGCAGTTGTCCTGGCATGGCAATTGCAGTTGTCCTTCCATGGCAACTACAGTTGTCCAGGGATGACAACTGCAGTTATTTATCCACGGCAATTGCAGTTGTCCAGTCATGGCAACTACAGTTGTTAACTATGCTCCTTCTGCTGATTCACCGTCCGTAACTTCACTTTTTTATGGACTCACCTGTGTATGACGTCGATGGCAGGTACATGGGTGCTGCCTGACGCCACGTGCTGCATGAAGGCTCTGCATTTTCACCCGTCATAACTCGTGAGTCTTTTTGCCAACTTTTGCAAGTTTATTTTTCATGTCCAGACCAGTATGTGTTCTTTTTCGTATGCGTTACCTTGATTAGCCATATTAGCTAGTTGAAGTTGGTTGTCCGTATATTTCTTAGTGTTAGCGCCCTGTGACTGAACTTGCCACGGAGGCCCCCTGAGTGTGTTTTGGTCATAAGAACCTGCGAAAAAATGACAGTGTACGACATATGTAGACTGTCATCTTCATCGTTGCGAACATGGCAACTGTTCTTTTCTGTTGTTATCACGCATCATACCAATTCCTGCATACTGTTCTAGTAGTGGCAGCAATGGCCCTGCAGAAATGAGCTGACTGTACTCTGATGCATCCCAAGGGGGCGTTTCTGGCCTTTGAGAACCCCAAGTATCAGCGCCATCTTCGTGATTCATTCTTTCCGCGTCTCGCTTCTTCCAATGTGTTCTCAATCACCGCATAAACAAGAATGCGTCAACAATCCACAAGAATTGTATTCTTCTGCTACTTGCACATAGAAGATAACACGTCAGTGTTATCACATTTTGATGCGTAGGCAACCAACACATCGCGGCAAGTAGGACATGCACATGGACACTCTTTTTTCTATAAAAAATGGGTGCTAGCTATCCGTTCGATTAGATGGCAACAGGCACTACAATAAGATGGCAAGCAATAAGTTGACATGGTGGCAGTTGACGACGATGATAGGTGGCAACTGACGTTAGACACCAGTTGCAATTAATTTTCACACACCCCCCCCATTATTCCAAATTTCTCAATTTTCTCTACCTTTTTATGGATTCCTACACATCCATTCATCTACCAACTATGTGCATCAATCTAGTGAGAACTTACGGTTATCTCTAACGTAGTACATGGCAGATCTAGTGTATTCTGCTTGGCAACTGCGAAGACACACAACCCATGTAGTGTATTACCCCTGTAGGATTGATCTAGTTGCCAACCTCGTCGGTAATTTTGCAATTTTATGTGCCACGTAGAAGGATCAGAAGCAGTAGGGAGATCGGGAGATTCACCTTCTTTTAGCAGGTCGTCTTTGGAGGGCGTTGTTGGATTTGGGGTGGGGGGACGGGATGGGGGTGGGGGTGGGGGTGTGGTTTGCGGTGGGAAGGGCCTACGGATCTGCTCTGGTTGCCATGGCAATCAGAGAAGGCCGGCGATGGAGGTAGGGGTTCGGGAGGTGGGAGAAGAGGCCGGGCGGCAGTCGGGATTCGGGAGGTGGGAGAAGAGGCCGGGACGGCTGGATCGTGCGGGCTGCTGGGTCCTCTAGCCCGCACGTCCAGACGGTGTTGCCACACACCGGACGTGCGGGCCGTGCCATTGCGCGCGCGGACGCGGTCGTGCGGGTTGGTTGCTGTCCATGCCACACGAGGCGTGCGGGCGGATTCCTGCCCACCCTACACGTGTGGCAGTTATCGGGACCCTAGATTTTTAGGCTACCCCTACGAATTGCGAAACTGTTGTACCTTGGTTGATTGAGAATTGGTTATTTCTATGCAAGACGAAGACCATCTAAAAGACCAACCAATATGAACTTGCGTTCATGATTTTATCAAAAACCCAACTCAAGAGTTGTGGGCCGAGGCATTCTTGTCGGCGAAATGGGGATTAACATTGTTGTGTCAAATTGCCGGCAAAATGCATATCACATGCGCAAACGGTTCTATTTGGGATTTCAATATAAATATGATGTCATATTTTTAGGGCTAAAAATATGACGCCTCAGATATGTCGGATCCCGATCGCATCCATAGCAATCAATAGTTGCAGCTTGGCAATTTTTCTGTTGATTCTTTACGCTACATGACAACACAGAACATGACAAAATCCTTACACACAAGCATGGTAATTTTATCTGTTTTCGCATGGCAAATCTGATTATCAGCTTTTGTAAACATTCTCATTTATTTATGGTTTTGTTTGATTTCTTAAACTTGTTTTAACAAAAACAAAAACAAAAACACTTTTAAAATACAATTTATGAAATAAAGAAAAAAACTAAGGTTATTGGGCTGTGGGCGCCCGGTAGGCGTGGACCTTTTACTATTTGACGCTCGGGGGTGATCAGCATTAACCGCCTGAGACCGTGTGCGCGTAAATCTTAAGCAGCGCTCCGCTTACATGCCAAGCTAAAAAAACACCTCACGCAACACAATATAATCCCCTCCCAAATAGGGAGCAACCCGGAAAAACGCGAACCGACTCTAGCTGAAGCAGCTCTCCTCGCCATCGATCCTTCTCGATCTGCTCCGATGGCCGACGCCGGCGCCGCCAAGCCCGAGCCGGAGAAGAAGTCCTGGGCCGACGTCGAGGAGGAGGAGGAGGCCAAGGCCAAGGCGGAGGCGGAGGCCGAGCTCGCCGCCGCCGCCTCATCCTCCTCCTCCGCCGCCCCCATCGAGCCGGTGGTTGAGGCTCAGGCGAAGCAGATCGAGGCGCTCTCGCTCTCCGTGCCGGACGACGACGGCGGCGCCGAGGGCCCGCCCCTGCTCGACGACTCCGACGACTCCCAAATCCAAGCCGTACGCGCTCCGCTCTGCTCCCCGCCGCCGCCCCTGTCCAGTGGCCTCGATGTCGGCCGGCTGATTCGGTGCTTTGCTTCTCCAGGTGACCTCGGGCGGCACGGTGTACGAGTCGGCGACGACCTTCGAGGACGTGAAGCTCACCCCCGAGCTGCTCAAGGGGCTGCACGACGAGATGGGGTTCAGCCGCCCCAGCAAGATCCAGGCCATCACACTCCCCATGATCCTCACGCCGCCCTACAAGGACCTCGTCGCGCAGGCGCACAACGGCTCCGGCAAGACCACCTGCTTCGTCCTCGGCATGCTCAGCCGCGTCGACCCCAACCGCAAGGTCCCCCAGGCCATCTGCATCTGCCCCACCAGGGAGCTCGCGCAGCAGGTAGGTCTCTTGACTTGATCCTCCATACACTCCCACGCTCTGATATGTGCTCTCATCTGGTTATTGGATACAACAAACTGCAGTGGGGAGCTTGATTCTGCTAGTTTTATACCCTGTAATGTAATGTACTGATTTTGATTGGTTGGTCTGTGCAGAATAAATCTGTGCTCATGAGGATGGGCAAGTTTACCGGCATTACCTGTGCCTGTGCAATCCCGTCGTCTCAGAAAGAATATATGCCCATCAGCAAAATGGCTCCGGTGACCGATCAGGTGGTGATTGGCACTTCTGGGACGCTCACCAAGTGGATTACCCATAAGAAGCTTGCGACTAGGGAGATCAAGATTCTTGTGTTCGACGAGGCAGATCATATGCTTGCCGAGGTACAGTTTAGTTCTCTTGTCTTACTGTTAGTTTAGTGTTATATTAAGACACATGCTAACAGTGAAGCGAGAAGGATAATAAGGTCCATACTCATTACCAAGTGTTTTCCGGGCAACTTACTGTTAGTTTAGTGTTAAGACACACGCTAATAGGGAAGGGAGAAGGATAATAAGGTCCATACTCATTACAGGAGTTATTTCTCAGCTGCAAACAATAATGGCATTGACAGCAATATTCATTCGAGTCTTCATGTCCTTGTAAGAAATACAGTAGAACAGATGTTTCTTAGCAGCAAACAATGAGAGTGTTTTGAGGTTAAGTCCCTTAGACCTTCCCCTTCATAGCCATCAGATGTACGTCGATAACTATCCGCAAGAAGCAAATCAGTGGCACTTACTTGCTAGGCTTGCCACTAACTTGCTTCCTCTGGGTAGGTAACTTTCTTGTGGCTTAATTGAAATTGAAATTGAAATAACCTTAGTCAAGTATGAGTCAGTGGATCAGAGTATGAAAGAATGCGGCCTGTATAGTTTGTACTCCTGATATCCTAGTGGGCATTAAGGGGTGTCATCATGGTGCAGTCGTGTTATGTTAGGTGTGATGACCGAAAACTCTTGGCATCTGTTTGGTCTGAGTGGATAAAAGTAACAGAAAAAGCATCTGTTTTCCAAGGACATAAATTATTATGGAGTTCCCAACAGTAGAAATATTCATCTAACTGGAACCAAAATTTGAGGCGCTCAAAATTCCGACGTAGCGGGCTCATGTAAACTAGTTGCTTTTATGATTGAATGAGTCCAGTTTCTTATCCTGTTGAATGCTTCTTGCAGGAGGGCTTTAAAACTGATTCTTTAAGGATCATGAAGGATATACAAAATAGTGCTGGTGGCTGTCAGGTAACCGTTTTTTTAGTGAACTGACTACTTTTGACTGTGGCAGTAGAATCACACACAACAGCTTGCACCTTGGTTACATTTCAAAATCAGATGTGAGTATTTTGAATGTTGGGACTTGGTAGGCTATTAAGGGAGACAACCTGTTCCTATGCTTTGTATGTGCTCATGTCCTGCTTGTTGAACTTATTATCAATTGCTAATGATAGGTAGAGGCTTTGGAAAAGGGTCATTTTCTTTATGCAGTGGGTTGTATTCAATTTGGAAGTTTTTTCGATTGTGATATTCATTTTCTTTATTTTGGAAGGCTGCATGTTCATGCATGGGGCATCTGAAGTTGATAATTTTAGGAATAGAAAGAAACATATACTATTGTATGTTCTATGTAATTGGTTAATTGCACATTTGGGCACTCCTATTATCATAATCTTATACCCAATCCGCTGATGTTATTGCCCTAGTTTTTTCAAGTTCATCCATTGATGGTGTTGATATACTTTCAGTCCTCAACTAGCCTTGTCCATGTGGTGCATAATCTTTTGTGATGCTTGTAACTGTCAGTGTAATTCCATGGCTGTGCCATTCAACTAGCCTTGGCTATATCATTCCTAAATTCTTGGTTAGATGTGATTGTTTCTGTTTTCATATGGTGCCTCTTTTACTTATTTTAATTCTATTTATAACAGGTGCTTCTCTTCTCTGCGACCTTCAACGAGAAAGTGAAGGAATTTGTTACAAGGGTCATTAAGGACGGAAACCAAATATTTGTGAAGAAGGAAGATCTTACTTTGGAAAAAGTAAAGCAATATAAAGTCCGAGTCCCTGATGAGGCGGCCAAAATAGAGGTTATAAGGGACAAGATCTTTGAGTTTGGGCAAAAGGTTGGACAGGTTATCATCTTTGTGAGAACAAGAAATAGTACTAAGAATGTACATAATGCTTTGACAAAAGAGGACTATGTGTGCTCCTCAATTCAAGGATCCCTTGACCAAGCAGAGAGGGAAAAAGTAATTCAGGAATTCAAAGATGGGTACACCAAGGTTCTTATATCAACTGATGTTCTTGCTCGTGGGTTTGACCAAGCACAGGTACTATGCCCGCTGTGCTATTTTGACACACCAGTATAAATTTTCCTCCTAACATTCTTCCTTTGAAAGGTTAACCTGGTCATCAACTACGACATGCCAATCAAGTATAATACGAGAGATGAACCTGATTATGAGGTGTACCTGCACAGAATTGGCAGAGCTGGGCGCTTTGGCCGAAAAGGTAAATTTGTGTCTTATCAGTCTATGTACATACACCACTGTAAAGCATATTTTGTCAACGCCGGGACAAACATTAATGCTGTTATCATTGATAAGCAAGCACGCTACATTTAGTTAGTCCTGATGCCTGTTTGTCCTAGCCTAAGATTGAACTTGTCGGCAGAACTAGTCTTCTGCAAGTAGGATTTTGCAATAGGATTTTTAGCTTCCTTTATTAGGATAAGATAGAACTGATGTGACCATTGTTTGTTGTTTATTGGCGTCATGTTTGTTCGTTTTCGTTTTTTCTTGAGAAGTTGTGATCTCCTATTTCTGTAGACTGTCAATTGATTTGCTTTGATTGTTTTCATGATTTATCAGTTTGAAACATAAGTTTTGTTATGCCAGTTTATCAGCTAATCGCTGTTGAGTAGAGTGCTTATCTTGTGGCCTAACTGAATTTTCGCTGGTGACAGGAGCTGTGTTCAACCTGCTATGTGGTCAAACTGATGAAGCTGTGATGACAAAGATCGAGGACTACTTCCAGCACAAAGTGCCTGAGGTCCCCAACTGGAAAAGCGAGGACAATTTTGAGACTGCTCTTAAGGATGCGGGTTTACTCGAGTAAACGTTTCCTGGCAGAAATAGGTGGCGGCAAATGCGCGCTTATTTGATTATCTTGTCACCAGCACTTGGGTTCTTTCCTTTGCACCAGATGCTTGTGTCTGGAGTGGATTATGCTGAGCTGATGCGATGAATTCTATGAGAGAGTGTGTCCATTTTTATGCTCGTTCGTTTGAGGTTTTCAAGTCTTCTTCACACACGCCCATGTAATTTCCTTTGAAAATTCATTTGTATGTTACTTGTGCTACGAGATGCGTACCGCATGTGTACAGATTGATCGCAATTGGCAGTTACAAGATTCACTCCCATGTGTGAGAATGTACATGATTTCCTCCTTGTGTAACTCAAAACAGTTACAAGTTGTCGTGCTCGATGACCTGCGCCCCCCTCCACTCCTCGCCGGGGCCAACGACGACGGGCACGAGGATGGACGCCGGCCCGGTGCAGAGGAAGTAGTCGTTGCCGAACTTCTCGTACAATCCTCCCGGGCTGCTCAGGTACAGGTCCTCGAACCCCATCCTCACAAGCCTGAACCCGAGCCCGCTAGACTGTCCAAGCAAATCACAAAGCATATCATCACTGAGCAATGCGGCTGACGAATGATGATCATTCATGCACGATGGATGCATCCCAAGGAGACGAACGAACCTGGTCGATGGTGGTGAACTTGGAGGGCGCGGTGCTGTAGATGCGCTTCTTCCTCTCCTCCGGCGGCGCCGCGTACACCCTGCTCACCTTCTTCTTGAGGATGGTGTAGAGGTTCTCCTCCACGGTCCAGGCGCCCTGCCTCGGCTCCTCCCCGCCGCCGCCGCCAAACCACCCGGACTCCTCCCGCTTCATGGCCTCGGCGGGGGTGAGCAGCGCGAACCCGGACGCCGGCGGCGGGTGGGAGCAGTAGGGGCAGCCGCGGAGCCCCTCCACGGCCGTGCCCCGCCGCTTGTCGAACTTGATGTGGCTCAGCACGGCGCCCGTCAGCTCCACCGGCTTGGCCCCGTTGTTCTTGACGATCACCGCCGTCGCCATGCTCAGCGGGTACAGCGTCACCACGTACGACACCTCCAGCTTGGCCCCCTTGGCGCCGCCCACGCCGCACCCGAGCTCCACCTGCACCGCGTCGTACGAGTCCGAGTCCACGTCCGTCACGGACCACTCCGACGCGCCGAGCAGCGACGACGAGGAGGAGGCCTCGTTGAGCACCAGCCCCACGCCGCCCTTGACCGCGCCGGCGCCGGCCACGGTGTGCAGCAGCTCCCGGCAGCCGTCCCCGCCCTCCCAGGACACCTTGGGCCGGTACGACGTGACCAGCCCGTCGTTGAGCCGGAGCTGCAGCGAGCTGCCGTTGCGCACGCTCAGCTCCGCCGTGGGCGCGCCCGTGGCGTCCGTCCCGAACCTCAGGCCCTTCCGGCCGAAGGTCTCCTCCAGCTGCGACGTCTGCGTAGTAGCGGCGGGCACCGTCGACGCGACGCCCGAGGCTGCCCTCGCGGCCACGGTGGCTGGCCTGGGGGAGGCCGGGAGGTGGAGCGGGAGGAAGGAGGAGGCGGCCATCGGAGCTAGCGCTGGAGCGAGTGATAGCTAGCAAAGAAGGGGAAGGTGCTTCCCTTCCCCTTGAGGCTGGAGGCCGATTGGGTGTCACTGCAGCCTCATATCAGCCGGCTTGAGGATAGGTGGCTCTCTCGCTCCTTGTCCGTGTCCTCTCCTTGCTCTGCTGCGACCGGGAGCCTGCCTGCCTGTCTACGGTAGCAACAGCTTGGTACCGGAGGAATGAGCATGCAGAAAAGAACATGATCTTTGTTTTCGCAATTCAGAAACATGTACTCCCTCTCTTCCTAAATATAAGTCTTTTTAGGGATTTTACTATGGACTACATAGGATATACTCCCTCCGTAAACTAATATAAGAGCGTTTAGATCACTACTTTAGTGATCTAAACACTCTTATATTAGTTTACAGAGGGAGTAGTTCAGAGTGCTGATTCACCCACTTTGCTCTGTATGTTGTTTTTTATTGGAATCTCTAGAAAAAATTATATTTAGAAACAGAGGGAGTATGTTTCAGCTTTTATTCAGAGGGACTCTGAGGCCGATGCTAATTCATGAATGTTCGCGTTGATAGGAGTTTACCTATAGGAACGGATCTCAAGTGAGAGTTCGACAAGTATATGTACACGTTCGCAACAACAACAACAAAAAGACAAGTATATGTACAGTGATAGACTGTATACAATATCATGATGTTGTAGATACTACTACATTAAGGCGTTAAAACAGAACTGTACGTACAAGTCAGGATGGCCGAGTGGTCTAAGGCGCCAGACATAAACCAGGACTAAAGGGTCAATATATAGTTCCGGTTTGTATCACAAACGGGACTAAAGGGCAATTTTCAAACTCTACCTCCCCTCCTCATTGTCTTTTCTGTTTTAAAAAAAAACAAAAGAAAAATGATAAAAATTTCAAAAATTAAAATCCTTTGAGATGTAGTTATGTTTCTACATCTAGTAGTTAGGGAAATTTTAAAACATAAATTTTGACATGGTTTGCAAAAAAGTGTTATGAAAAAGTAAAACGACCATATATTTTGCATACGATGTCAAAAAAACGCATAATATATAAAAAAAATCAGCACGAAAATCCGCATCCGATTTCGACGGCCATAGGTCGTTTTGCACATTTTTAGAATCCTCAAATTCTTAAAGGAAAAAAAGTTATGCTCAAATTTCAGTTTTCTGAATTTTGTTAAATCTGGTCAAACTGTGGTCAAGCTACTTATTCAAGAAATATTAGTGTTACTAAATAATTATTACAGTTTTTTTTGAATTTTGGTCAAACTATGGTCAAATTTGGTCAAACTATGCTCAAACTACTTATTCAAGAAATATTAGTGTTACTAAATAATTAATGTTTTTAGAATAATACTCTCAAACTCAAATGGTGAAACGTGTGACTTCATGCTCAAACTAAACTCCTGAGGGTTAATAGGATTGACAGCTTACTATTGTCAGGTAAATAACAAGTGCAGACTTGGAAATTAGGGAGAATAGAACTGGGAAGTTAAGCATGGTCGGACTGGAGTAGTGAGAGGATGGGTGACCGGTCGGGAAGTTAGACGATTTGAAATGATGAGAGATGATTAGAGATTAAATCATCAAATAATTCAGAAATTAGAAAATTAGAAAAAAAAAGTCATTTTTTTCAAAAATAAATAAAAAAACTTTTAGTCACGGTTGGTGTTACCAACCGAGACTAAAGGTCCCCCAGCCCCCCGGCGCGGGCTCAGGCCATGTGGTGGGCCATTAGTGCCGGTTCGTGCTGAACCGGGACTAAAGGGGGGCTTTAGTCCCCACCCTTTAGTGCCGGTTTCAGAACCGGCACTAAAAGGGTCTTACGAGACGGGCTACAAAAATGAAAGACAAGTACGGAAATTCACTGGCGTGGACGAGCTCGCCTGCTCACTTTATCGCCAAGCGTCGATCGCTCTGGGAGGTGGGATCGGTGCGGTATTCACGCGGCTTATTTAATGTGTGGGTTGGACGGGAGACTTGACAGATGTACGGTGTGTACAGTCGAACTTCCAGGAACTAGCGACGGCGGCAAACAGCATCGCAACGGTGGGAGCCAGGGAAAGACGGCATGTGGGTCGGCCCACCAACTGCATTTATTCCGCCAGAGGCAGGCGCGGGATGTTTCAATCGATCCCCAAGTCGAAATCAAGATAGCTCGGCAGGGGCAGAACGCCGGCGAGCGTTTCTGCAAGTACCGGAATCACAATGTAAAGCGGTTTTGTTTGGAGAATTTTTGTTGCATTATTCTTCTGATCTGCTCAAGACCTCACTTTTCTTCGTCTCTTTTCTTTGAATCAACGATAGCCATCAGCTGGTGGATGCGACTTCTATGTGGCAGCAAGCCTACGCCGACTACCTCGCCTCTCTTGGCCCAGCTACGTCCAGGAGCAAGTCGGCCAAGCGGTGGGAGCTCAAGGTCTGCAGCCGCCGCACGCATCGGATGGGCAGCAGAACGTCGTGCCCGAGGGTTCCCAGGTCGCATCTTCCGTCAGCGCCGCCGCAGGGGACATGGTCGCTGCGCCCCCAATTACAGGGCGCCAGGGAACCATTGCTGTCGACGCTTCGTCCATAAATCTGGTGGCATCCGTCGCTAATCTCGTGATTGGCGTGGCCAATCTTATACTGCTTGTGGCCGCGATTATGATGCGCGTGCTGAATTAGGTGTGAGGATTTAACTGGAGTATCATGTAGTAGCTCGTAGTAAATGGCGTATGTACTGTCCCTCTAAATTGAGTTTTATGGTGTGTGTGTGTGTGTGTGTGTGTTTAGCGGTCAAAGTAGCAAAGTGCGTGGAAGCAGTCATCTACTCCAGGATGTACATACAGTAGGCCTTCTGAATCTTTTGGATGGGCAGACCGGTGACATAATTTTTTGTTACAATTACACACAAACAATGTTGTTTTTTCACTGTGGTTTTGTGGTTTCAAGGATAAATATGGATATCTGACAAATCTAGATTAAATGTATTTTTAGTCAATATTGTTTTCCAAAATAGAAATGAAAAACATTTTTTTTGGATTTTGTCATTTTGCCTATCTTTTCCAGGTGCATATCAATGAGCCCAAGCTTAGAATTGGCCGGTCATTTTAATTTTTCGGACGGTAGTCTGGCGTGATTTTTTCTAGTCGAATTTGAAGAATGTCGACTTTTACTGTGTTTTTGTGTTGTACAGTCACAGACGCCCTGATAAATGTCAGAAGTAGACGGCTGATCTATTATTAGTCTTGCAAATCTTGCGACCTCTTTTCAGATGGAGCGTCAGACACTACTCTCATGGGTTGCCAGTTGCTAGGCCCAGCTGAAATACAAGAGAAAGTTTGCCACTGATCACGACATTGGTTATAGAGATGCAGATAGACGGCAATGGTGCTAGTGAGTGTGTAAATGCTAAATGACAACCTCCCAGCTCGTGACTGTAATGTAGCATACAAACTATAAAGACAGTTTTGCTAATTGTACCTTCGGATGGAGGAGGCGCATCAGCAAGAGCAGTTGCAAGTATGTTTGGGATTTCCATTTGCTGCTGGAGATGTGATCTGGGCAGGGCAGGTGCCTGTGGCAACTGCATGTTTATTCAGAAGTTTCAGCTATATGCAAGGCTAGATTCATCATCAGATTATACTATTTGCAGACATTTTTAGTACTTTCACACAGGTGC
The DNA here is from genome assembly GCF_018294505.1 of Triticum aestivum. Taxonomy (NCBI): domain Eukaryota; kingdom Viridiplantae; phylum Streptophyta; class Magnoliopsida; order Poales; family Poaceae; genus Triticum; species Triticum aestivum. Next base: position 551,144,908 of record NC_057804.1, read on the forward strand.
GAGACATTTGTCCATGTAAATTTTCAGGCGTACTGAATTTAGGTGTTGAGTACATATTGCCATGTTTTTAAAAAGTTTTTTTGTTTGTTTCAGGGGTGTTCAAAGCTAAAGATAAGGCAATACAAGGTTTACCCGCTGCCAACAAGTCGATGCCATGTGTTGTTTTGCATTCAGCTGCTCTTGGACTTGCATCCCGGAGTGGTCCATTATTGCCCGTGTCAGGAACAAGATTGTCTGCCAAGATAGGAATACAAGTTTGGGCTTTTGCAAGTCAATTGGTTGATTCATTTTTGCAGTGTGATTCCCATCGACAGCATGCTCATCGAGTGTGTTACGATGACTGGTATTCTCACGGAAGGAGAAGTAGTGGTTCCAGCTGATGTTTCCATCGTTGCTGCATGCACAGCACCACCATCATCATTGTTTACTGCGGGGCCATCTAAGCAAAAGCCAGGCCAGCAAGTTAGCAAAAAACAGTTGAAATGGTATAATCACTATATTTTTGAGTGTTGATAATCTAAGGTACCTGCACACTGACGATCAAGACGAGCACAAATGGCACGTTGAGAGCGACTAATAGTACTGTGCTCTGCTTGCTCCTGTTGACCATAACAGATTCCGTATGCGGTTGTCTTCATCTGGCTGCACTCTGTAGTACAAACCCAGAATCTTTGGATCCCAGCTCAGCAAAAACTTCCATTGTCTTCCTGACATCATCATCCGCCTGACCTCGGCTGATTTCTCAACAAAGCCCCCTTAACGCTCTTTTGCTGAAAGGCACATTGCTCATTGAACCAAAGAAACTATCAATAATGTTGTACACTTTGCTGATGCTGATATTATTTTCACGGAGCTGCTTGCCAAGGTCACGTGTATATATGTCGATATGTTTGTGCGAGGGCCAGTATAGTTTCTCACCACACTTATCTGTAAGAGAGTGATTGTGGAATGTCATGTGCTCACTTATGTACCATCCAATGTCCTTTGAACGGAGTAACCGTATCATTGTTGGGCACCTACATCGGTAAGACCGGGTGTTATTTCTTTCCGGGACCCCCTGCAAAATATTTTGTGAGAAATAACAATATGTGAGTTTCGTTTTTATGGTCACAAGCATCACTCTCATACATATGATGGTGAATAAAAAAATGATACTAACCGAGCAGCTGCAAACTATATCCTGCATACATTTTATTCTCTCGACGTTCAGTCGCAAACTATCTCCGGAGTAGATACTTGAGATCAATCTTTTTTCAAAATAAAAATATGAACCATGTGCATTTTTTTGTTAATATTATTCCCGGCTAACTAAATAGATATTTTTAGATGCTAGTACATGTCACCCATCACTCCTATGGTAATAGTGTCATATACCAATTGTAGAAAGTTGGCAGCATAAATGGTCAAAAAAATATGTATTTTCCTATGTATGTAATTTGCACATTTACTTTTTTTTTCCTTTTGTCTACATGCATTATACTTGCACAGTGCTATTCTTTGTCACTTTTGTTGCTTCAGAGATGAAATTTCCAAACTATTCGAATGTGTTAGTCTGAATTCCCTAGGTTCGTACTAGCATCTCACATGAAGGAATGTTTGTTTTGTAGCCGCACCTCCATTTACGCAATCGCCACCATAATTCCATAATGAGTTAGACCAAGACACAAAGGGTGGATTCCATATTGTGTCTCCATCAGGGAAGCCATGAAAAATATCTTCACTGTGAGTGCATCGCCCATCACCAATGCTGGATTCAGCGGCCATGCATACCAGAGTTTGGTTGCCTTCGCCGTCCAGCAAGGATTCGGCGGCCGCGAGATCTGACAGCGGCCAACACCGGAAACAAAAAGCGGCGGCAGCAAAACATAAGAGTACCTGTTAACCCGATCAGATAGGAACTCGAATCCATCGCCTCCGGCCTCCGCCGTCGCCATAGCTCTGAGCTCTCACCTCCCACCTCCGCCATCGCCATAGCTCTGAGCTCCTCGCCTCGTGCGGCGCCGGAAAGGATAGATTTGTTTTTTTTCCTCCTCAGCGTCGCCTGTGGGGATTTTTGTTTTTCCTTCGTGGGCTGTTTGCGCGTCGGCCCGTAGCTGACGACAATCGTTATGTACAGCCATCCGAGACCTGTACCAACGGAACAAATGCACGATCGACCGTCCACCCAGCGTTAGGTTACACGGAGCCGTCGCCGTATGACACTGTTGGACAGGGCGTATCCGTCGTCCCTCTATACGATCGCATTCGATACAAGCTGGAACGCGTCGCTGTTCGATTGGTAGGCGCAACGGGAGCAGGCGAGCTCGTCCATACCATCGCCGCTCTCGAGACAAGTATATGTACAGTGATGCACTGTATACAATATTATGATGTTGTAGTTATGCTACATTAAGATATTACAACCGAACTGTACGTACAAGTCAGGATGGCCGAGTGGTCTAAGGCGCCAGACTCAAGTTCTGGTCCTCTAACGAGGGCGTGGGTTCAAACCCCACTTCTGACAATTGTTTTTGCTTTTTTCCTTGCTTACTTTTTTCCTTGCTTAAATTTACTTCAACAATTACATCAAACCCCACTTCCGACAATTGTTTTTGCTTTTTTCCTTGCTTAAATTTTTGCTTTTTTCCTTGCTTAAATTTACTTCAACAATTACATCAAACCCCACTTCCGACAATTATTTTTGCTTTTTTCCTTGCTTAAATTTACTTCAACAATTACATCACTTTTTCTGACAAAATTTTCTCTTTCGCGAGATTCTTCAGGCTATCCTAAGGCTGGCAGAGGAGAAGAAACCGCTGACAATAGCTACTTTGGCAACGGTGGACTGAACGTAATCGGGGCAACCACGGTGAGAAACGGCTGGAGACTGACGCATTCCAATACTGTCCGGAGCCATGTTCAGTGAATGATCTGACTGACGCCCTACATGCGGAGGCCTTGGCCCTCTCCCGTGCAATTACTTGGGCGATCAGATTGGAGTTGGCCGGGCGCTGTTCGGAACCGACAGTACCACTCTTCAAGATGCGGTGACCTCGAGCTCTTATTATGAATACGCACCGCTGGGTCATCTGTTCCGTGGCATCAAGTTTAGATCAAGTACCAAGTTCATTCGGACTGAGATTGTACATGTTGGACGTAGCTGTAATAAGCCAACGCATGTGCTGGCCGCCATGGGTGCAGGGTTAGCTGATGCTGAAGCGTGCTTGTGGCTTGATAGTTTCCTGTCGATGTAACCCGTGCTGTAACCGGCATTTTTGCCGTGCCCGAGATGGAACACAAGTGTTTCCATTTCAACAACAAAAACCGGCATTTTTGTCGTGCCCGAGATGGAATACAAGTGTTTCACATTTATCTGCACGTCGCTCTTCCCTGCACTCTACTCCCTCCGTCTCAAAATATATGTCTCAACTTTGTACTAACTTTAATACAAATATTAAATTATACTGAAGTTAAGACATAAGTATCAGATAGAATTTTACCCTTGATTGAACCACGTATCCCTCTCATCCAGGAAAAATGTGATCAGGGAGGCGACCAACTCCTCCTGCGCTTTGCCGGCAAGGCTGTGGGTTCTCTTGCCCTCCAATCACCGCTCCGATGATGGCTCTCTGCCTCTAGTGCAGGTAGGGTTAGGTTTAGTGTGTTCCACAACGGCGTTTGGATGACAGTGATGCCGGCGTTTGGAATGAAAATTTCTCGAGCTCAACCCCATCTCACGACATCTTCAGTGGTGAAATCGAGGGGTATGTGTGAACCTTATTCCATCGTTTCCTTGGTGCGATGGATCTAATGGTGTTTGTTGTGTGCATGGCGGATCTCATCTCATGTGGTGTCGTCTTTGTTTGGGGGAAGGTAAAGGTCCAAGAACAAGGTTCGAGGCTCGTGGGTGGCGGCTCTAGCATTCTACCTCGACGACATGCGGCTAACCTGGGTTTCAAGGAGCACGGAGATGATCCCCAGTCAACGAGCCACAATGACAATGGCCTTTCCTGCGGCAGTCCTCTTCTTTGGCTCACAAAGCCCTCATGGGCAGTGGTTCTTCTTCGTCTCCGAAGACGGCAAGTGGTGAGGATGGCGTTTGCAGAAATTTGCTTTAATGGAGTTCTCTACCAAATGTTCCTGGACATGCGTCCTCTCTCTCTCTCTCTCTGGGTTTTTGCGATTCCGTGTTGTAATTTGACATACGTTTAATGGTGTGCGAAATTTCAAAAAAAAAAAACACGAGACGCCACCTTAACAAATCCATTTATTTGCCTGCCAACAATCCGGCCGGCCTCCAAACGAACGGATCAGCAGAGCAGAGCAGCA
>NC_057804.1:551149557-551295894 GCF_018294505.1 Triticum aestivum
GCAGAGCAGCATGATCGTCTCTACTTGCGCGCCATTGCCTTGGCGGTGGACACGTACCTGTCCTTCCTGGCAGCCAGCGCGGCGAGCAGCGCGCCCCTGTCACGCAGGCACCCCCGCACGGCCTCGTCCGCGACGTACTCCCTCGCCCACCGGCACAGCGCCGGGTGCTCCTCCTCGGTGAGCAGGGTCACCCCGGCCATCTCCTCGAACACCCCCAGCCAGTGCGCGAGCCCGCTGGCGGCGATGTCGAGGAAGCCGACGCGGTCGCCGCCGAAGAACCTCCTCCCGCCGAGCTGCGCCTCCAGGAGCGTCAGGTTCCGCTTCGTCTCCCTCGCCGCCGCCTCCCGCGCCTCGCCCTCCCCCCACAGCGCCACCCACGTGCACACCCCGCACTTGTCGTCGATGAAGCGGGCCCAGAAGCGGGCGGCGGCGCGGTCGAGTGGGTCGGCCGGCAGGAGCGCGGGGCCACGGGGGAAGGCCTCGTCCACGTACTCGACGATGACGAGCGACTCGCAGAGGGCCGGCCGGCGGCCGCCGTGGAGGAGCACCGGCACCTTGTGGTGGACGGGGTTGTGCTCCTGCAGCAGGTCGCTCTTGCTGTTGAGGTCCTCCTGGATGAACTCGTAGGGGACGCCCTTGAGCCGCAGGGCCACCTCGACGCGGTGCACGGCCGGGCTGCCGAAGGACCCGATGAGCTTAGCCTCTTCTTCAGACATCTTAGTCTACTGCTCCGTCCTGATTTCTCCGGTCGAGTTGGACCCCCTGAATATATTGTTTCCGAGAAACTTCCTCGTAGCTTCGTGCTTCCAGAGATAACTATTGCCGATATGTTTAGTTTGTCGAAACGGAGGTAAGTTTTAACCTCATCGATTAATTAAGCAGTAGAGAATTGCCTGCTTAGTTTATGATATCTTCTCTTCTCCCGCCACTGAAAGCGACCTACCGGAAGTCTTAATCTTTCAGCTATAAACAAATAACAAGCGATTGTTACCTAGCTAGTAGTAGTAGTATGTGTTTAGTGAGGTACAATTTTTGGTACTTCTTGTTTTGGGTGCAAGGGTAGCCTCTCCAACCAAGCTTTAGATCTTCGAAGAGGTCAAAACAAGAGGGGAGGGAGGTATATACCCTACACTCGTTACAACCATGTGAGACAAGGTGCATTTTAGTCCAGGAATTGATCAACAAAGATCCCAATTTCCCTGGACAATAAAAAACTGAACCATGGAGTGGTGTTGTGCATCCTTCAGTGCAAGCAGTGACACCACCATGACACATAGCAGCTAGTGATCGTTCCAAATCCTTTTTAAGCTGAGCTCGACACCTCTCTAGGATACAAACCAGTGACCCACTGACAAGGACATTTATTCACAGACCACTCACCAAGCAACCAAAAACAGGCATCAAAATTCTGAAGCATATCAAGTGGACAAGCAGTGAGGCAACATAGCACTCAACCAAGCACACCACTGCTTTTCTTCCCCCAAACGGAACCACAAGCAAAGCACAGATGCAACGGCCTCCAAAAGAAGCCACACCTTTGCCTTTGCCCAGTCAGCTTCGCACCATCTATCATTCCATCTAGTGGAGTGGAGCACCCAAAACGGAGGCCTCCACATCAGCAGATACGAAACCAAAGCAAAGATTTCTGTTGTAATATAATCTTAATAAGACGCGAAAACAGCTCCAATCTAGAACCCACTTTCAGATCCACTCACCCAACACTCGAACACAACACATAGTACTTACTCAAACACCACCAAATACCGAAAACAGACGCGACACAACCACGCCAGGCCACCGGGTACGGCGGCCTGGCGACACTACCTTTGTCTTGCCACAGGTTCTCTTTTCTCTTTTTCTGGTGATTCCGATGATACCACTATAGGAGGAGTCTTTAGAGCTAAGCAAACTGAAATACGGATAATACGACGATGACAGGAGAAAAAGAGAGCTAGGGAATAAACCTAACTATCCAACCCGCTTTCCAGCCACCTTTGGTGATCGGTACTTGGGACCCTGCATGTCTCGCCTGGTTCGCCAGCACCGTCCGTTTGTTCCTCATGGCTAGCTGGGAGGATCAGGTATGCGATCAAGCAGCTACACCGGTCTTGACAGCACCGTTGGCGACGACAGGCTTTTTCTCGGTGGCCACAGGCTTCTTCTCGGCCGCTGCTGTTTGGGCCACCTTCGCCGCGTAGGTCACAGCTGGAGGAGCAGCGGCAGCGGCTTTCTCTGCCGGAACCTTCGCATCCCCGTTGACACCATTTGCTACAGGTGACTTTGGCTTCCCATTGACAGCATCCTGCTGTTTCTCCCCATTGACACCGTTCGGTAGAGACACCTTTGGCTTCCCGTTGGCGAGTTCTTGCTGTTTCTCTCCGGCAACAGGATTCGGAGCCCTACTGTCCCACACCTACGTACATGATTAGACAATCAATTCAGAGTTGCTACAACAAGAACAGAACAGTAGATGGCAGTAATGAGAAATGACGATTCACTAGAGTCATATGTACCTGCTTTTGGATCTGCTGTTGTTTTATTCTCTTCTCCTGCATCAACTTCTGGCGGTTCTCATAGAAGGCGAAGTCTTCCAGGATAGAGGTCTTGCTGACATGCTCTTTGAATATCTTGAGCATCTGAATACCTTGCTCAAGGTTGATCTGAATTGTCGACAAAAAGGAGTAAACAGAACAATAAGGTACAGCTATCTAGGACGTCAGAGAACCAAAAAATAATTAAACATTCATCGACACTTACATCCTGTGTGTCACGGCTGTTTGTGACCGGCTTGCCCTCATTGTTCTCTAGGACGATGTGCTTGAGAATGTTGTTGGGAACATCCTTGACAATGTGCCACTTGACAGAGAATGAACCATTCCACTTGTCTTGTTGCCAGAACTCTAGAGTTTTTTCAAAATCAACAGGACCAGTCATTTCAGCAACACCAACAAACTGTCCACTTGTATTCACCTGAAAGTTTGTAAGGAAGGAGATTCAATTAGCCCAAGGAAATCAAATTGAACATTCCTAAAGCAGTAGCAAGTGTGGAGAACGTCCTTACCGAGAAAAACAAGAATATAGGGCAGCTAGAGCCCTTTGCCTGAGCTTCTTGATAAGCAGCATCAAGCTTCTTATTTCCATTGGTGGTACTTGCCCACACATTGTATTTTATACTCTTATGGATATCATCCTCGCTGTATGATTTGATGACAAAAAACTTTGCATCATCATACTGGACAGGGAAATCCTCTAGGTTGAACTGTGCCTTATCAGGTATGTCACTAGCATCCTTGTTTTCACTTGAAGGGAGGGTCTGCCCTTTCACAGCAATAGTAACAGTATGGCCAAATGCTTTCTGGTTCTTGAAACGACCAGACCTAGGACCTCTGTTGAGCTCAATTGTTCCATCCTGACTCTCATTGCCAAAACCATAATATCCGTTGCCACGGCCTCTGGGCCTGTTGTATCTGGTATCCATAGAAACACCCCACCGACCATATAACCTGGAATCATAGCCGCTGCTTCCGTAGCCACTGCTTCCATAGCCGCTGCTTCCGTAGCCATTGCTTCCGTAGCCGCTGCTTCCGTAGCCAGTGCTTCCATAGCCAGTGTTTCCATACATAAGACCAGTTTTGACCGAATTTCCATACTGGTTGTAAGACTGGGTGCTCGAGTACATCCTGTTTGGGTATGTAGGAGTAGCTGACCCTGTTGTAGTCGTTGGTCTCCTGTTGCCCTGCATACATAACAATATACAGAGAACATATACTTCAGTATGCAAATTATATACAGCACAATCAAGGTAAAACTTCATAAACAGGTCAAAACGATCAAACGTGCCTTCTATGCAAGAACCCCCACTATGTTTCAGAAGAAGAAAAATAATATCAAAGTTTATTGAGAGCGCGTCCTAACAAATACAATAGCTTAAAACTTCATTGCAAGGAAAATTATATACATCCCCATGCTACTGTTACTATGATGAAGCAGTGTAGTGCCTTAGCGTGTCAGGAAACATGCATGAGCAGAAAATAGTGACCACTAAATGCCTTTGATCCATAATTAATAGAAATTTCAACACAATTCCTCTGTACTCACCGTCTGCTGCGGTGTGGGGCTCTTGGTCTGATACCTTGCAGAAGAGCCATTGCTATTATACGCTGAAGACGGCGTGTAATTAGCTGTAGTTGGTCTTTGCTGTGCATTGGTATAGGCAGAACCATCGTACCAAGCATAGTGTGCCCCTGTGGTGTCATACCCATAGGTTGAGTCCACGTAACCAGTAGAAGGGACTCCACCTAGCAAGGGTGCCCTATAGGTTCCATCAGGGGTCAGTGATGAATTCTGATAGCTTGACCCAAGGGGAGCAGTTGCGCTGTTACTCTGAGCAGAAACATTGGGAACACCATTTGTGGTTGTTTTGGCAGCATCTGCCTTAGCTGCTGGCTTATTATCAGCATTGGCCGAAGGCTGCTGGTCACCTTGAGTTGTAGAAGGAATCGGGGTAGGAGGCTGATAATAAGCTGGATACTGGTAATGTTGTGCGGCAAACATCTGACCATCAACTGTTGGGACTGGGGAACTAGCTGGAGAGTACGCGCCATAAGGAGCATACCCATATCCATAAATATCTCCATATACTGCCTGCAAAATTCAAAGACCAATTAGCAAGTTAATTCTGATGTCCATGGAAGTAACACAAATATACAAGTACAACAAATTGAGATAGTACAGGATGTTAACATTCTCAATACAAGATGGTATTAGTGGCAGACAAACAGCATGAACAATACTTTTGAGTAACAACAATTGGGAGAAAACTCTGCACAGACCATAATAAGAAGCAGAAATTCCCATGAAAGGTACAAACCATACCAAAAGAATGGCTGGATAGCATTCCACTCATTACATATATCAACACAGACTTGATATGATAGCTCCAGTAGACAATAATAGCAAAATTCCTGAACCTTTATGTACTACTAGGAATATGACTCATGGTGCAAATCCAGATAAGCAACAAGACATGAAAGCTAAAAGATAATACCCCCTCTGGGATAACTTACTGGGGTAACCTCCACTCCATCTTGATTTACATATCTAGTATATTCATCCCACTCGCTCATGGTTCCGTCGTAACCTGGAAGACCCAATTCTGTTAGCTTGCAAGTAAGTATACACTGAAAAGAAGCAGCAAGCTAAATTAACAGAGAAGTGATCGCCGGTCCCTCACCTCCATAGTAATATGCTGGCAGATAGAACATGTTGGGATCCGTAAAATCTTGAACCACCGGAGTGATGGACCGGTCCTGTGGGATCGACACGCTGAGCGGCTGGCTGGCCACAGGCCCCTGCTGAATCAACAGCAACACCAGACATGTCAGAATCACATATCACCTGGAGCAAAGCCATGAACTTGCACAAATTGGAGAAGAACAAGGAATATTTACTGTTGTATCCATACCTTGGTGGCACCGGCAAGCTCGGTTCCATCTGCCGCCGCCTTGGGCTGCGATTCCAGCGACATCTTCTGCAACAGATCTGTGGCTTCTTTGCAGATCAAAATCGTCGAATTAAGGAGTCACAGGGTGTAAAAAAGAGATCCCAAACCTTGAAGACTAAATCTCCAAAAAATTGCTTCTTTTGGACCTGTGCAGTTCACAGCCAGCGTACGAATCCGGACTACAGTAAAAACGCATCGATCTGGATAAGTCAAGCAAGCGCGGCCGCAAGGACGGACAGGCGCACAGGGCAGATGGGGCCGGCCGGCCCGCCAGCCGCCGCCGCGGCACAGTCACCGCGGAGCGTGCCCAGCCCAATCGACAAACCAACCACAAAACCTTGTCAGAAAGCAAAGGTAGCAAGTAAAGGATACGATCCGCGGCAGGGGCGGGGGCGAGGGCCGGGGCTGGAGCAGCCGCCGCGGCGGCGGGCGCCGGCGCGGCGGGCGGGGCGGGGGTCGGCGCGACGACGGCCATGGGGCGGGCGAGATCCCAGCAGACGGGTGACCTGGAGGCGAGATCCGACGGAACCAACCGGAGCGCCCGGGCCTCCTTCCTTCTCCTCTCTCTCTACGGCGGATAGCTAGCTAGCAAGGCCCGAGCTTGGGGTAGAGGGAGAGATATGAAGGAGGGAGGCGGGCGGTGGGGATAGGAGGGAGGGAGGCGAGCCGCCACCAGGGGAGACTAGCAGCTGCAGCAGCAGGCCAGGGGGTAGTGGTGGTACTAGTGGTACAGTGCCGAGCTGCGAGGGGAAAAGAGGGGGGTTTAGGGTTAGGGGCCGGGGATGATATAGGTGGCGGGGGCTGGTGGGAGGGAGGGAGGAAGCGCGGACGACCACGGCTCACCGGGGGAGGCTTTGGCTTGGCTTGGGATTCCACTCCTTCTCTACGTCTTCTCCTTTTCCTCTATTTTACTTGTCCTGAACCAATTGCAACTTGGGACTTCTCTTTCCCCTCAAAAAAAAACTTGTGACTTTTCTTTACTGTAATTTCCTCTCTTTTTCCAGTAGTAGTAGTAGTAGTTTTTGTTTTATCTTTGGTTTTATGTGACGATCTAAGAGGGTGAATTGATAATAAAGTTAATTGTTCTTCTTTTCTGATCCTTTTCTTAGCCCGGCGGGTTTAGAGGCGATTACTCACTACGGGTTTTATTAGTCACCATCGGTTAGCCTTTTTTAAGGAAAGTACACTAGGTTTTTGATATTGTTTTTATGGCGCAGGGGAGAATATGCCTAATTTCTATGTTCTATCTAATTTAGATGGTAAGATGTCATAATGATATTACCACCACAACTCTCAGAACGAGCATGTGGAACAAGATAACACGAGAGTGATCGTTCTCGTGGTGGTACTAACCCGTGATACAACTGTTGACGATCACCGACGATGCTCTGCTAATAACGCTATACGTGAAAAGCACGCCATACAACTGTTGATGATCAACGGCGATGCTCTGCTAATAAAGCCATACGTGAAAAGCACGCCAGCGAAGTAAAGGAGTACTAACCCGCACGCTACTCCTTTACTTCTTTTTTTTAACCACAAGAAAAAGTAAAGGAGTAGCGTGAGAAAAAGTAAAGAAGTAGCGTGCGGGTTGCCAGCTCACTGATACATCTGTCTGGAAGAAAGCATTACGAGTAATGTCAAATGCAGCGAGTGCTCTTAGAGCGGTGCCAGCTCACTGATACATCTGTCTAGGAGAAAGCATCACAAGTAATGTCAAATGTAGCTAGTGCTTTCAGAGCGGTACCAGCTCATTGATACATTTGTCTGGTAGAAAGCCTTACCAATAATGTCAAATGTAGCCAGTGATTTACGAGCGGTATGTCGGATAGGGAAACTCCAACGCGGCCAGTAAGATATCATAATGATGTTATGGTCACAACTCTCTAAACGAACATGTGGAGCGACATAGCGTGAAGATGATTGTTCTCATGAAGGTGCTAACTCACAATACAATTGTTGACGATCGACGATGGTGCTCTGCTAGTAGCGTGCAGGTTACCAGTTCACTGATACATCTATTTGGGAGAATGCATTCCAAGTAATGTCAAATATAGTGAGTGCTTTGTGAGCGGTGCCAACTCATGATACAACTGTTTTATGAGTGACAATGTGATGCCCCCGTTTATAATTATGCATTAATCGTACACGCATCATGCACGATCATGAATGGTGACGCACATTAATATCACAACATAACTCTACGACACAAATTAAACATAAATATTTATATTATAGGCCAAGGTCACGAGGACCCATTACATTAGTGCAGATAGCAAGTTAGGTCTGGGTACAGACGATGTTAAACGAGTTGCCTTAAGAAGGCTAAGCATAACAATGACACTAGATCGAAAAAGCACAGGCCTCCTGCATGGGACCTCAGAACTACTCGTTGACGTTGGTCTTCACGTAGTAAGCACCATCGGAATAACCTGCATCCGCGGTGCTACCGGCTGTTACAGCAACCGGGTTGAAGGAAAAGAATAGCAAAGCAACGGTTAATTGTGTTCTTTTTTTATGCTTTTCTTAGCTCGGTGGGTTCAGAGGCGATTACTCGTTATAGGTTTTATTAGTCACCGTCAGTTAGCCCTTTCTATTGTATGTAATGAAGACCCACTAGGTTTTCGATCATTATTTTATGGCTTAAGAAAGAATATGCCTAATTGCTATCTTCTATCATATTTTATGGCTTAAGAAAGAATATGCATAATTTCTATCTTCTATCTAATTTAGATGGTAAGATGTTATAATGATGTTGCCACCGTAACTCTCAGAGTGGGCATCATTATCGTGATGGTGCCAACTCACGATACAGCTGTTCACGCTCAACGACGATGCTTTGTTAATAACGCCATACATGAAAAGCACGCTGGTGAAGTAAAGAAGTAGTGTGCGGGTTGCCAACTCACTAATACATCTGTCTGGGAGAAAGCATTACGAATAATGTCAAATGTAGTGAGTGCTTTTACGAGCGGTGCCAACTCACTAATACATCGGTCTGGGAGAAAGTATTGTGAGTAATGTCAAATGTAGCAAGTGCTTCACGAGCGGTGCCAGCTCACTGATACATCTGTCTGGGAGAAAGCATTGCGACTAATGTCAAAATGTAGCAAGTGTTTTACGAGCAGTGCCAGCTCACTAATACATCTGTCTGGGAGAAAGCATTGCGACTAATGTCAAAATGTAGCAAGTGTTTTACGAGCAGTGCCAGCTTACTGATACATCTGTATAGGAGAAAGCATTGCAAATTATGTCAAAATGTAGCGGGTGCTTTACGGGCGGTGCTAGCTCACCGATACATCTGTGTGGGAGAAAGCATTACGAATAATGTCAAAATGTAGCAAGTACTTTACGAGCGGTGCCAGCTCACTAATACATTTGTATAGGAGAAAGTTGTTGACGTATAAATGTGTTGCCTAGTCTCTTCCATCAGATCGGTCTTTTGATTGCATTGGCTAGAGCATGCACTTCTACATGGTATCGGATCCAAGAGGTCTTAAGTTCACGACCTGGATGACGCAATTAAAATGCAGCCCACTTTCGGTCCAGGTTTAGCCCTGAGAAAGCCACACGTGAGGGGGAGTGTTGACGTACAAATGTGTTGCCTAGTCTCTTCCATCAGATCGGTCTTTTGGTTGCATTGGCTAGAGCATGCACTTCTACAAAAGCATCACGAGTAATGTCAAATGTAGCAAGTGCTTCACAACCGGTACCAGCTCACTAATACATATATCTGGGAGAAAGCATTGCGAATAATGTCAAAATGTAGCAAGTACTTTCTGAGCGATGCCAGCTCATTGATGCATCTGTCTGGGAGAAAGCATTATGAATAATGTCAAAATGTAGCGAGTGCTTTACGAGGGGTGACAACTCACTGATACATTTGTCTAGGTGAAAAGCATTCGGAGTAATGCCAAATGTAGTGAGTGCTTTAAGAGTGGTGTCAGCTCACTGATACATCTGTCTGGCGAGTAATGTCAAATGTAACGAGTGCTTTACGAGTGACAGCTCACTGATACATCTGTTTAGGTGAAAAGCATTCGGAGTAATGATAAATGTAGCAAGTGCTTTACGAGCGGTGCCAACTCACTGATACATCTATCTAGGTGGAAAGCTTTCTGAGTAATGTAAAATGTAATGAGTGCTTTATGGGTGGTGCCAGCTCATTGATACATCTCTGGGAGAAAGCATTACGAGTAATGTCAAATATAGTGAATGATTTACGAGTGGTGCCAGCTCACTGATACATTTGTCTGGGAGAAAGCATTACGAGTAAGGTCAAATATAGCGAGTGATTTACTAGCGGTGCAAGCTCACTGATACATGTGTCCGGAAGAAAACATTACGAGTAATGTCAAATGCAGCGAGTGCTTTACGTGCGATGCCAGCTTACTGATACATCTATCTATGAGAAAGCATTATGGGTAATGCCAAATGTGGCGAGTGCTTTACGAGCAGTGCCAGCTCACTAATACATCTTCTGGGAGAAAGCATTACAAGCAATGTCAGATGTAGCGAGTGCTTTACGTGCGGTGCCAGCTCACTGATATCTATCTAGGAGAAAGCATTACGAGTAATGTCAAATGTAGCGAGTGCTTTACGAGCCGTTCCAGATCACCGATACATCTGTCTGGAAGAAAGCATTACAAGCAATGTCAGATGTAGCAAGTACTTTACGAGCAGTGCTAGGTCACAATACAACTGTCGGGACCTCACACATAGCAGTACACATCATACGTACGCACGACATGCAAGTAAGTGTTGGTACAACATGGCATCACAACATGACTCTACAACTCGAGGTATTTATTTAAGAGGCTCCGAGGAGCCATACATAACATGATACTATAAACAGGGGTCATATGACCCAACATACAAAGTCATACAAGTAACAAGCGGAAGCATAACCCGTGTGAGTACAGACAGCTAAAAAGAAAAAGGCTAGAAGCTTGTCTATCTACACGACCCTCCATATAAATCAGACTTCTGTCTGGAATTCCCAAGCTGTCGAAACCCATGTGGAACTACTAGTGAGATTGAAGTCTCCTATGCAAAAACATAAATTAAGCAAACATGAGTACAAATGTACTCAGCAAGACTTACATCAGAACTAACTACATATGCATCAGTATCAACAATGGGGTGATGGAGTTTAACAACAACAAGCCAGCTTTGACTCATAGGCTATCATGAACTACGTCTACCAGTAATTTCTTTGGGGTGAGAGAGCACACATGAGTCCACATAGTCACCACATCAATACACCACTATGGATCCACTCCCGTCTCCCTACGAGAAGGCCATCCATAACACTCACACTTATCTTGCACATTTTAGAGTATCCACTTCAAGTTATCTATGAACCATATAAGTCTCCAAGTAGTTGTAGGAGATATGCCCTAGAGGCAATCATGTGATGGTGATATTTCCATATGTATTCATGAGTCATTTGTATTGTCCTTGAACATCATCAATGATATGTATCAATAAGTATATGACTTGTTTGTGGAACTATGTATTGTATGATGGTTGTTCTAATGGTCCCTAGTTGCTAAGGTTATGCATGCGGACACATATCCTTGACTAGTATACGACTCGGTTGACGACTATGTTTCACAAGTCATGTGCATGGAGATGCTAAATCGATAGTATGGACTCGGGGATGGAGATCACCGAGTCGGATAGACCCACTTTGAGACGCAGTGAGATATAGTCATCTGTTAGTCTCAAGTACAATGTCTATTCCATGTCCTAGACCCGAGGTCCTCACATGTTCTCGGGATGAGGATCGACTCACTTAAGGTCTATCAAATGCTACTCCATAACTAGGTAGTTATAAAGGTAGCTTTCGGGTGAGTCGTGAGACATGCCACGAGACATGGTTGACCAAGGGAGACAAGTACTCGCCTTGAACTCAACAACAAATATCGTAAGGCAAAAGGAATGTTGCATATGACACATTGTCGAGGTTCATAAAATGACTTTACGCACACATGGGAGTTGGCACATTCTGCTAGGAGCCGCTACCAACCATCGACTTGGTCGTGTCCTTGTGTACGTGAACCTATAGGGTCACACACTTAAGGGGCTGCAGCCCATTCGGATTAGATCCGAGTGGAAAATGGACGCAAACTCCTAGTGGGCTCAAGTGTTGAGCCCACCTCGGAGGTCTATATAAAGGGGAGTGGGCGCACCACTTAGGGTTGATCTTTTCCCACCCTCGATAGCCGCCGCCACTCCCCATGCCCATGACGTGCGACCGGACCTAGCAGTCCGTCGCCCGCCACTGCACCCCGCACATGTGGATACCTTGGAGGCATTGCATTTGTGGTGCTTGTACGAACCGTTCGAGGGAAACATGAGGTGCTGTTCGTGGGAGATCATCGTTCACGGGTCTTCGCTGTTCGCGGGAGATCACCATTCATGGGTCTTCACTGTTCACGGGAGATCGGTGGTGCGAGGAGGAGACGGCCCGGGAGATTGGCTACATGCATCACCAACTCTACTTCTGTTGCAGTGACTACACGTCTAGTGGTAAACCCGATCTCGTAATCTATTTCCAGCAGCATGATCTTGGGTGCGCGGTAGAAAATTTTATTTGGCGCCAGCATAGCATACCGCGTGTTCCAACAGTGGTATCAGAGCCTCCCGTGTGTGGTGATAGTTTCGATGGTATGCATATGATATATATAGATCAGTTTGGGTGCGGGTCGATGAGATCGGACGCGCATGTCGGTGTTGAAGGTTGGTTTCGTGATCTTGTTTCCGTGATCGTGACGCAGAGGTCGTGACACGAGTTACCCCTACCAGTCGGTATCCTCCAACCGGGTAGACAGTGGAATGTAAATCCGGATGCAAACGCGAAGATCAATGAGATTGATCGAATCGGAACATAGATCAACACCGTGGAAATGTGATTTCCGTAGTGCTGAAATCTGTTGGAGCGGTCTCGGTAAAACGGCTGTAACTTTTGCATACGAACTCCGTTTTTGCTCCACGACCTGTCAAATTGAAGCTAACAAAAAGTTGGATTAGTGGAGGCCAAAATTTTCTTGGAAAATAGAGTTTCAGGAGGTTTTATCTTCGGCGGTAGAACGTCTAACTCATTTCTGCAGGGAATGTTTGTGATTTGGTATATCCCATGAATGTTGCCTGTCTAATATTGTTTCATGACCTGCTGTCATGAGTGCGGCAACAAGCAGGAGCCATATGGTTGTCCCATTATTGCATTAATGACATGTGTGTCAACATGAGAAGCCATGTAATGTAATTTACTTTCAGTAGCTATTAGTTTGTAATAGCCTAGTATCTTATGTAACACTTGGCGGTTGACACCATGGCGTGAAGATGGAGATCACCACAAGGACAACCATGCATGGAGATGGAGATCACCATGGGCAGACCGCGCACATGGAGATGGAGATCTCCATGCACTGTGAAAAAGGGCTATACCATATCACACATATATAAACTGCATGTGAAAGTTTATCATGCACCCTTCGTTTTGCATGGTAGATGTTTTAAGTAGGGTGATCCCTCAAAGAATGTCAAGTATAAATGCCTCCCCAATTGCTGCACCTTCACATGTCAAGTATATTTAGTGGTGGGCCTATAAAATTAGGGTGCCATTAGATCTCCTTGAAATGATGGGTTTGTGTCGGACACTTACAGTTTTGGGCCATGAGGCATAGGAGTTGGCGCGACATGAGATGTCCCCAGCAACAAGAGTCGTATGGAGATACGGTTAGCAAGAGTTGCTTACCGAGTGATCTTGCCTTCTAGCGGTGATGCAAAAGCTCACTAGTTGACATGTTGATCTTGGATCTTGAATCACTAAGTATCAACCGAGGGATGTTGATTTTTGTGGGAGTAATGATCTTATTAAAATGTTTAATATGAATTAATCTTCATGAATACATGTCTTAGTGTTATGCATATTTCTATTGTAGATAAATGGCACCACCTGCTCAAGTTATCCCTTTTGCATTGAAACCAATCCCGGTAAAAGATAAATTGAATGGAACTAACTTTACCACCTGGTATAGAAACCTGAATTGTTCTTAGGCATGAGAAAAAGGATCAAGTTCTAGAGAATCCACTTCCAGAGGAACCTACCGATAATGTTAATGCCACAACCAGAAATGCCTACCAAAAACTCATTGATGAATCAAACGAGATCAGCTGTCTCATGTTGGCTTCTATGGAGCCCGATCTGCAGCAGCAGTTCGAAAATATTGAGGCTTTCGATATGATCGAGAACCTCAAGAGCATGTTTCAAATGCAGACTAGGACCGAAAGGTTCAACGTCTGGCGATCCTTGATGGCTTGTAAGCTGAAAGAGGGTGATCCACTGAGCCCACATGTGATCAAGATGATCGGGTATATGTAAGCTCTGTATCGGTTGGGCTTCCCACTTGGGACGAGTTGTCCACAAATACAATTCTGGGTTCTCTTCCGCATAGCTATGGGCAGTTCATCTCGAACTACCATATGTATGGGATGGAAAAGAAGCTCACTGAATTGCATGGGATGCTCAAGGTGGCAGATCAGGATATCAAGAAAGGTACGCATCGTCAAGTGTTGATGGTGCAGAACTCGGCTAAGTTCAAGAAGAGCTGGTCCAAGAAAAAGGCTAAGGTAAAGGGCAAAGAGAAGGAGGCAACTCCAACTGCCCCCGCCGTGCCTAAGTCAGGGACGACCTCGAGGAGTATTTGCTTTCATTGCAAGGAACCCGGACACTAGAAAAGGAACTGCAGCAAGTGGCTTGCCGAGAAGGTTAAGAAGACTAGAAGTATGACTTCATCTTCGGGTACACTTGTTGTATATGTTATAGACATTTATCTTGCTGATGTTTCTAGTAGCTCTTGGGTATATGATACCGGACCGGTTGTTCACATATGCAACTCGATGCAGGGGCTAAGCAGAACTAGGAATGTCGCAAGAGGAGAAGTTGACATACGCGTCGAGAATAAAGCAAGAGTTGCTGCATTGGCCGTCGACACTATGCAACTTAATTTACGTTGAGGATTTGTAATGGAACTTGACAATTGTTATTATGTTCCTGCTTTGAGTCGAAACATTATTTCTGCCTCATGTTTGATGAGACAAGGTTATGAATTCAATATTAAGGACAATGGTTGTTCTATTTACTTGAATAATATGTTTCATGGCTTTACACCCATTGTGAATGGGTTATTTATCCTAGATCTTGAAGGTGAATCAGTCTATAACATAAATGTCAAGAGGCATAAGCCTAATGAGATAAGTCCGACTTATATCTGGCATTGTCGACTAGGACACATTAGTCAAAAGCGCATGAAGAAGCTCCATGATGATGGAATTCTAACTTCATTTGATTTTGAATCATTCGAGACATGCGAGTCTTGCCTACTCGGTAAGATGACTAAGACTCCTTTTGCAAAGAGTTGCGAGAGGGCGTCCGAGCTATTGGAACTTATACATAGTGATGTATGTGGACCAATGAGCACGACATCCAGAGGTGGTTTCCAATACTTCATGACTTTTACCGACGACTTGAGTAGATATGGATATGTCTACTTGATAAGGCACAAGTCAGAAACTTTTGAAAAGTTCAAGGAGTTTCAGAATGAAGTGGAAAATCAACTCGGCAAGAAAATCAAACTTCTACAATCTGATCATGGCGATGAGTATATGAGCCAGGAGTTTGATGATCATCTGAAGAGTCATGGAATAGTTCCACAACTAACTCCCAAGGGTACACCACAGAGAAATGGCGTGTCAGAATGGAGGAATCGTACTCTGTTAGACATGGTCCGATCATTGATGAGTCAGTTGGATTTACCCTTGTCATTTTGGGAATACGCCCTAGAAACTGTAGCTTTCACACTAAACAGGGTACCATCTAAGTCCATAGATAAGACACGATATGAGATATGGACTGCGAAGAGTCACAATTTGTGTTTTCTAAAAGTTTTGGGATGTGAAGCATATATCAAGCGACTCCAGTCGGACAAGCTCACACCCAAATCGGACAAGTGCATATTCGTGGGATATCCAAGGGAAACCTTGGGATATTACTTCTACAACCGTGAAGAGGGCAAAGTGTTTGTCGCTCGACATGGAGTTTTCCTTGAGAAAGAGTTTCTCAATCGGAAGGCTAGTGGGAGGACGGTCCGACTCGAAGAAATTCGAGAACCACACGGGGACGTTCTCGTAGGTGATTCTATCACAACGGAATTAGTCAGGGAACCCGTGGTGGAGTCGACGCCGGTTCCACGGAGGTCAGAAAGGTTATGAAATTTGCATGATTGCAATGTGTTGTTCTTGGAGAATAATGAGCCGACTACGTATGCGGAAGCAATGGAGAGCCCTGATTCCGAGTTATGGCTTGAGGCCATGAGATCCGAATTAAAGTCCATGGATGACAATCAAGTTTGGAACGTACGACACCTCCGCGTTCATCACACATTCATCTCGATGATGTCCTCACCTTCTCAATCCAGCAAGAGAGGCGAAGTAGTAGATGAGTTCTGGCAGCACGACGTCATGGTGATGGAGGTGGTGAAAACTATCCACAGGGCTTCGCCAAGCACAACGAACGTGAAAGGAGGAGGAACTAGAGGGAGACGAGGCGCCGCACATGGCTTGGGGATTGTAGTGTGTGTTGCCCCTCTCCCTCCTCTCATATATATAGGTGGGGGGAGGAGGGGAGGCAGCCTAGGGCGCCCCAAGGGGGCCGGTGGCCAGCCCTAGTTCCTGCCCTTGCCGCACCCCCTTTCCTTTTTTGGCACTAGGGGGAAAGGAAAGGGGGCTGCCTGCCTTAGGGCGCCCCCTTTTCCCTTTGTCTCTTCCTTGGAGAAAGCCAGGAGGGGGCCAACCTTTCCTTTTACAAGGCCGGCGGCCAGGTTGGGGAGCGCCAGCTCCTTGTGGGCTAGTGTGCTCCCCTTCCCTTGGCCCGTTAGGCCCAATAACTTCCCTTGGCCTCCCGGAACCCCTTCCGGTGATCCGATAAACATGGTGCATTCCGAAACCTTTTTGGAGACTAAACATATCGTCCTATATATCAATCTTTACCCCCGGACCATTCCGGAGCTCCTCGTCATGTCCGTGATCTCATCTGAGACTCTGAACATAACTCATATAATATTATACCATCGATGAACGTTAAGCGTGCGGACCCTACGGGTTCGAGAATGATGTGGACATGACCGAGATGCCTCTCCGGTCAATAACCAATAGCGGGACCTGGATTCCCATATTGGTTCCTACATATTCTATGAAGATCTTTATCGGTCGAACCTTTATGACAACATACGTAGTTTCCTTTGTTCGTCGATATGTTACTTGCCCAAGATTCAATCGTTGGTATCTCCATACCTAGTTCAATCTCATTACTCGAAAGTCTCTTTACTCATTCTGTAATACATCAAATCATAAATAACTCCTTAGTCATTTTGCTTGCAAGCTTCTTGTGATGCTGTATTACCGAGAGGGCCCAGAGATAACTCTCCGGTACACAGAGTGACAAATCCCAATCTCGATACATGCCAACTCAATAGACACCTTATGAGATACTTGTAGAGCATCTTTATGATCACCCAGTTACGTTGTGACATTTGATAGCACACAAGGTATTCCTCCGGTATCTAGGAGTTGCATGATCTCATGGTCAAAGGAATATGTATTTGACATTAAGAAAGCAGTAGCAATAAACTAAACGAGCATATGCTAAGCTAACAGGTGAGTCTTGTCCATCACATCATTCTCCTAATGATGTGATCCCGTTATCAAATGACAACTCATGTATATGGTTAGGAAACCTTAACCATCTTTGATCAACGAGCTAGTCTAGTAGAGGCTCACTAGGGACTGTTGGGGAACGCGGTAATTTCAAAAAAAATCCTACAATCACGCAAGATCGATCTAGGAGATGCATAGCAACGAGAAGGGAGAGTGTGTCCACGTACCCTCGTAGACCGAAAGCGGAAGCATTATGACAACGAGGTTGTTGTAGTCGTACGTCCTCAAGATCTGACCGATCCTAGCACCGAAGATACGACACCCCCGCGATCTGCACATGTTCAGCTCGGTGACGTCCCACGAACTCTAGATCCAGCTGAGGCCGAGGGAGAGTTTCCCTAGCACGACAGCGTGGTGATGATACGCCCATTTTGCATCATGCTTTTATATCAATATTTATTGCATTATGGGCTGTTATTACATGTTATGTCTCAATTCTTATGGCTATTCTCTCTTATTTTACAAGGTTTATCATGAAGAGGGAGAATGCCCGCAGTTGGGATTCTGGCTAGAAAAGGAGCAAAATATTGGAAACCTATTCTGCACACAGCTCCAAAAGTCCCGAAACTCCACGAAACTCATTTTTGGAATTAATAAGAATTATTGAGCGAAGAAAGTACCAGAGGGGGCCCACACCCTAGCCAGGAGGGTGCCCCCCTACTAGGCGCGCCCCCTGTCTCCCGGGCCCCCTGGTGGCCCTCCAATGCCCATCTTATGCTATATGAAGGCTTTTACCCTGAAAAAATCATAAGCAAGCTTACGGGACGAAACTCCGCCGCCACGAGCCGGAACCTTGGCGGAACCAATCTAGGGCTTCAGCGGAGCTGTTCTGCCGGGAAAACTTCCCCCCAGGAAGGGGAAATCATCACCACCATCATCACCAACGATCCTCTCATCGGGAGGGGGTCAATCTCCATCAACATCTTCACCAGCACCATCTCCTCTCAAAACCCTAGTTCATCTCTTGTATCCAATCTTGTATCAAAACCACAAATTGGTACCTGTGGGTTGCTAGTAGTGTTGATTACTCCTTGTAGTTGATGCTAATTGGTCTACTTGGTGGAAGATCATATGTTCAGATCCTTAATGCATATTAATACTCCTCTGATCATGAACATGGATATGCTTTGTGAGTAGTTACGTTTGT
Source organism: Triticum aestivum (assembly GCF_018294505.1). Classification (NCBI taxonomy): domain Eukaryota; kingdom Viridiplantae; phylum Streptophyta; class Magnoliopsida; order Poales; family Poaceae; genus Triticum; species Triticum aestivum. Next base: position 551,167,989 of record NC_057804.1, read on the forward strand.
TCCTGAGGACATGGGTGAAGTCTTGCTATTAGTAGTCATGTGAATTTGATATTTGTTCGATATTTTGATGAGATGTATGTTGTCTAGTGGTGTTATGTGAACGTCGACTACATGACACTTCACCATTATTTGGGCCTAGAGGAAGGCATTGGGAAGTAATAAGTAGGTGATGGGTTGCTAGAGTGACAGATGCTTAAACCCTAGTTTATGCGTTGCTTCATAAGAGGCTGATTTGGATCCATTAGTTTCATGCTATGGTTAGGTTTACCTTAATACTTCTTTTGTAGTTGCGGATGCTTGCAATAGGGGTTAATCATAAGTGGGATGCTTGTCCAAGAAAGGTCAGTACCCAAGCACCGGTCCACCCACATATCAAATTATCAAAGTACCGAACGTGAATCATATGAGTGTGATGAAAACTAGCTTGACGATAATTCCCATGTGTCCTCGGGAGCGCTTTCCTCACTATAAGAAATTGTCCAGGCTTGTCCTTTGCTACAAAAAGGATCGGGCCACCTTGCTGCGCTTTATTTACTTTCATTGCTTGTTACCCGTTACAAATTATCTTATCACAAAACTATTTGTTACCTACAATTTCAGTGCTTGCAGAGAATACCTTACTGAAAACCGCTTGTCATTCCCTCCTGCTCCTTGATACGTCCATTTTCCATCATGCTTTTATGTCAATATTTATTCCATTTTGGGCTGTTATTACATGTTATATCTCAATACTTATGGCTATTCTCTCTTATTTTACAAGGTTTACCATGAAGAGGGGGAATGCCGGGTGATGGGGTCATGTACCTAGGGTAGGGTCACAGACCTGATCTAAGTACCCTGCCCAAGGACACCCTTAGAAGAGGTCACCTTCCAGTCGACTTACGAGGGACTCACTCGATTGACTTGAAGGACTCGACCACGAAGACTCACTCAACCACAAGAAGGTCAAGAGGCACTCTGCACTGCAACGGCCTGTAATTAAGTAGACTTTATGATAGTAAAGACACTTTATGTGGGGCGTTACCAGTAACGCCCCGGACTTAACTCACCTTAAACCCTCTCCTACGTGGGCTGGCTGGGGTCCTGGCGCACTCTATATAAGCCACCCCCTCCACAGGTAGAGGGGTTCGGCACTCTGTAACTCATATACATATAATCCACTCGACCGCCTCCGGGCTCCGAGACGTAGGGCTTTTACTTCCTCCGAGAAGGGCCTGAACTCGTACATCTCTTGTGTTTACAACCTCTCCATAGCTAAGACCTTGCCTCTCCATACCTACCCCCCCACTCTACTGTCAGGCTTAGAACCACGACAGTTGGCGCCCACCATGGGGCAGGTGTTTTAGCAATTTTGTGGAGAAGTTGTGATTCTTCCGAGTACTTTCATCATGGTGGCTGCTGGATTTTTGGTCGAGGGTCGAGAGATCCGTCTCGGCGCTCTCACCTTCATCGCCGACGACTCCGCCTGGCTCCAGGAGGCTCCACTCGACGTTGATGCGCTCCCCGTCCGCGGTGCGACACATTTTCGCGCATGTGTCCGCGGCGTTTTGCTGCGGCAACCGTCGACCCCGTATCGGTCGACATCCCCATCGACCACCCTCCCGGTCTCCCGTCAGCGCAAGCGCTCGGGCCGGTCGAGGATTCAGCGGTGGGTGAGGCACGCGGTGGCTCGCCAGACGGCCACCACCCAAGTTGCGGCAATCGAGCCCGACGAATCTCTCTACGGCCTGTTCGATCTGTCGACTAGTTCTGTAGAGACCGCATCCGAGTGCGATAGCAGTGATCCAGCGGCAGAAATTCTGATGGTCGACGGGCCCCACGGTCCCCCTGGCTTCGCCCGTGATGGTGGAGCAGGCGACGGAGGCGACCCCGCGCGAGACCACGAAGAGTACCAGCCCGAGTCACTCGACTCTCTGCAAAGAGAGGAACTTCGCCGCAGGAACGTGGATGCCCTGCGTACTCCCATCGCAGGAGAAACCCCCGAGGCTCGCGCCTTGGAGGAGGCACGTTTGGCCAATTTGGCCGAACGCACTCGACTGGAGAATCTTCAGCGAGCACTCGACGAGCGCGCGCGGCAATGAATTCCCGACACCAGTCGACGTCAACTCTTCCCGCCAACTCAGGTATATCGAACCCCAATCCAGAATTTAGCAGCTGCGACCCGTATAGCAGAGTCCATCCAACCCTCTCAGTCGGAAGCTGGCAGAGGCTTGATGCAGATCAGGGATCTGCTCCAGGCAGCAGGAGACCAGAATTCAGCCGTGTCACAGTCGCGCAACAGAATTCACAGTCGATCCGTCGCTGCGAATACGGTTCAGTCGGCTCACAGTCCCAGATCGCCTCCGTGGCGTGAAGGGCGCGAGAGTCGGCGTGACCAATATGGTGACCGACTCGACCGAGAGGATAGGCGTCGAGTGCCCAATTCCCCTCCGAGGGGTGGGTCTTACGCTCCTCGGCAGCAAGATGACAGGTGTCAGTTCAGTACGGGGCGAAGAGTTCCAGTCGACCCCAGAGAACCAGGCTTCGACGCACGATCCATTATCGTGCAAGGTTTGGTCGACCGGAACAGAGCCCATCGAGGCGGACTCGACAGAGATGCGCCCACAAGCAGTCGAGTGCATGTTTCTGGTCCTGAATGTTTCAGCAGAGCTATCAGAGCCGCAGTTATCCCTCCCAATTTCAGGTTGGCAACAGGAGTCAGCAAGTTCACTGGTGAGTCTAAGCCTGAAACTTGGCTTGAGGACTACCGAGTGGCAGTTCAGATTGGTGGTGGGAACGACGAGGTGGCCATGAAGCATTTGCCCCTCATGGTGGAAGGTTCTGCCAGGGCATGGTTGACTCAATTACCTCCTAGTAGCATTTACACTTGGGAAGATCTGTCCCGAGTGTTCATCAGAACGTTTGAAGGAACTTGCAAGCGACCGGCTGGACTGACGGAGTTGCAAGTCTGTGTGCAGAAGACCAATGAGACTCTCAGAGAGTATATTCAGAGATGGATCACTTTGCACCATACTGTGGAGAATGTGTCTGATCATCAGGCAGTCTGCGCCTTTAAAGATGGCGTCAAGAACAGAGAATTAAGTTTGAAATTTGGTCGAACCGGTGACATGACCTTGAGTCGGATGATGGAGATTGCTACCAAGTACGCCAATGGTGAAGAAGAAGACCGACTCTGAAGCGGCAAGCACAAGACGAGCCAGTCGAAAAAGGGAAACACCAGTCGGAAACAGAAGCGGAAGGCTGAACCAGCAGCTCCTGGAGAGGCTCTGGCCGTGACTCAGGGAAAGTTTAAAGGGAAACCAAAAGGATCCTGGAACCCTAAGAAGGTGAAGGATAAAGAAGGGAACGACGTGATGGATATGCCGTGTCACATCCACACGAAGAAAGACGAAGAGGGGAATATCATCTACCCGAAGCATACCACTCGCCAATGTCGACTCCTGATCCAGCAGTTTCAGGGAAAACAGTCTAAGGACAAGGAGAAGGAGTCGGACAAGGCCGAAGACAAGGAGGACAGTGAGGAAGGATATCCGCATATCAACTCCACTCTGATGATCTTTGCAGATGTGGAAAGCAAGAGTCGATTGAAAGTCATTAACCGAGAAGTGAACATGGTTGCCCCAGCAAAAGCAAATTATCTGAAATGGTCCCAAATACCCATTACATTCGACCAATCTGATCACCCGACTCATATTGCCACCCCTGGGAGGCAAGCTTTGGTGGTCGATCCAGTTGTCGAAGGCACTCGACTGACAAAAGTGCTGATGGACGGTGGAAGCGGGCTGAATTTGTTGTATGCAGACACACTGAAAGGAATGGGCATTCCGATGTCCCGACTGAGCACCAGTAACATGAGCTTTCATGGAGTTATCCCAGGGAAGAAAGCCGAGTCACTCGGCCAAATAGCTTTGGACGTGGTGTTTGGTGATTCCAAACATTTTCGCAAAGAAAAGTTGACGTTTGAGGTCGTGGATTTTCAGAGTGCATATCATGCCATTTTGGGGAGACCAGCTTACGCACGGTTCATGGCTCGACCATGTTACGTGTACCTCAAATTGAAGGTGCCCGGCCCCAAAGGAGTGATCACTGTCACCGGTGATCGGAAAAAGGCAGAAGAGTGCTTTCAGAAGGGCTCAAAGATTGCCGATTCCCAGGTGACAGCGGTCGAATTTGAAGAATACAAGCAAAATGCAGATCCGAGTGATTTGCTGCGATCCAAGAAACCCGCCACAGAGTCTGCATTTCAGTCGTCCGGTGAGACGAAGCCTGTTCACATTCACCTGACCGACCCCGATGCAGCTCCGACCCACATCTCCACAACACTCGACCCGAAATAGGAAGAAGCGCTCATCCAGTTCCTCCGTGAGAACTGGGACATTTTTGCATGGAAGCCCGCTGACATGCCAGGTGTTCCCAGGGGACTGGCTGAGCATCGCCTAAGAGTCGACTCATCTGCAAAACCAGTCAAAGAGCACCTTCGGCGGTCCGCCGTCCAGAAGAGAAAAGCCATTGGTGAGGAAGTGGCTCGACTGTTGGCGGCAGGATTTATCCGAGAGATATACCACTCCGAGTGGCTCGCTAATGTCGTCATGGTTCCTAAGAAGGACAAATCACTCCGAATGTGCATTGATTTCAAGCACATCAATCGGGCCTGCCCGAAAGATCATTTTCCTCTCCCTCGCATAGATCAAATTGTTGACTCGACCGCGGGATGCGAGAGACTGTCTTTTCTAGACGCCTACTCCGGGTACCACCAGATCCGTCTGTACGGACCCGACGAGATAAAAACAGCTTTCATCACTCCATTCGGGTGCTTCTGCTATATCACCATGCCATTCGGCCTCAAGAATGCCGGAGCCACATTTATGCGAATGATTCAGAAGTGTCTACTCACTCAAATCAGTCGGAATGTGGAAGCATATATGGATGATATCGTTGTCAAGTCACGAAAAGGTTCCGACCTGCTCGCTGATCTCGCCGAAACATTTGCCAACCTCAGAAGGTACGATATCAAGCTCAATCCATCAAAGTGCACATTTGGAGTTCCTGGTGGCAAGTTACTCGGTTTTCTCGTTTCTGAATGAGGAATCGACGCTAATCCAGAGAAGATCGGCACTATTCTCCGAATGAAACGCCCTGTGCGAGTGCACGATGTCCAGAAGCTTACTGGATGCTTGGCCGCATTAAGTCGATTCATCTCACGACTCGGTGAAAAGGCATTGCCTCTTTACCGACTGATGAAGAAGGCAGACAAGTTCGAGTGGACTCCAGAAGCTGATGCAGCGTTTGCCGAGCTAAAAGCTCTGCTCTCCACCCAGCCGGTGCTTGCTGCTCCAATCAGCAAAGAGCCTCTGTTGCTCTATATCGCAGCCACAGGACAAGTCGTCAGTACTGTGCTTACGGTCGAGCGGGAAGAAGAAGGAAAAGCTCTCAAAGTTCAGCGCCCAGTGTATTATTTGTCTGAAGTCTTGACTCCATCCAAGCAGAGATATCCTCATTATCAGAAGCTTGTGTATGGAATATACATGACCACAAAGAAGGTTGCTCATTATTTCTCTGATCATTCCATCACAGTCGTCAGTGACGCTCCCCTATCAGAGATTTTGCACAATAGAGATGCAACTAGTCGAGTGGCCAAATGGGCGATTGAACTTCTTCCCCTTGATATCAAGTTTGAGGCAAATAAAGCCATTAAGTCCCAGGCAATAGCAGATTTCCTCGCCGAGTGGATCGAACAGCAGCAGCCGACTGAAGTTCACTCGGAGCATTGGACCATGTTCTTTGATGGCTCTAAGATGTTGAATGGTTCCGGTGCTGGGGTCGTCCTGGTTTCCCCCAGAGGAGATAAGCTCAGATATGTGCTCCAGATTCACTTTGGTTCCTCCAACAATGAGGCAAAATATGAGGCCCTCTTATATGGGTTGCGCATGGCCATTTCACTCGGCGTCCGTCGCCTGATGGTCTATGGCGACTCGGATTTAGTGGTCAACCAAGTGATGAAGGAGTGGGACGTGAGAAGCCCAGCCATGACTGGATACTGCAGTGCAGTGAGGAAGCTGGAAAAGAAGTTCGAGGGGTTGGAGCTCCATCATATACCCCGACTGAAAAATCAAGCAGCTGATGATCTAGCAAAGATAGGTTCCAAGAGAGAAGCCATTCCGAGTGGTGTGTTCTTGGAGCATATACACACTCCGTCAGTCAAAGAAGATCCTTTCACCGAAGAAGCTCCACAGCCCAAGAGTGCCACAGATCCGACTGAGGTTGAAGTCCCAGCAGTGGTCGACTTGGTCATGGAGATCTTGGTGGTCATTCCCGATTGGACGGTTCCATATATCGCGTATATCCTGAGAAAAGAGCTCCCGGAGGATGAGGAAGAGGCTCGACAGATCGTCCGCCGATCTAAGGCCTTTACCGTAATCAAAGGACAGTTATACAGAGAAAGCGCGACTGGAGTCGGTCAGAAGTGCATAACGCCGGAAGAAGGTCGAATCATCCTTAATGATATTCACTCGGGGACTTGTGGTCATCACGCGTCCTCTCGGACCATCGTGGCCAAAGCATACCGAGCCGGATTTTACTGGCCAAAGGCGAATGAGATGGCAAAGGAGATAGTGGATAAGTGTGAGGGATGTCAGTTTTACTCGAATATGTCGCACAAGCCTGCATCAGCCCTGAAGACCATTCCACTCGTCTGGCCTTTCGCAGTATGGGGGTTGGACATGGTCGGTCCTTTGAGAACAGGGCGAAGTGGCTTCACGCATGTACTGGTGGCAGTCGACAAGTTCACCAAGTGGATTGAGGCTAAACCAATCAAGAACCTTGACGCCGGTACTGCTGTTAGTTTCATCAGGGAACTAATATTCAGATATGGAGTCCCGCACAGCATCATTACGGATAATGGGTCGAACTTTGACTCGGAGGAATTCAGAGATTTCTGTAACTCTCAAGGCACACGGGTCGACTACGCTTCAGTCGCCCATCCGCAGTCGAATGGACAAGCAGAGCGAGCCAATGGCCTGATTCTCAAGGGATTGAAACCCCGACTGATGCGTGATCTCAAGCATGCAGCTGGAGCTTGGGTCGACGAACTTCCCTCAGTGCTTTGGGGACTGCGGACCACACCTAATCGGTCGACCGGAAGAACTCCATTCTTCTTGGTCTACGGAGCTGAAGCAGTCTTGCCGAGTGATCTTCTCCACAATGCTCCTCGAGTTGAAATCTACAACGAAGTAGAAGCTGAACAAGCGCGGCAGGACGCAGTCGACCTTTTAGAGGAAGAAAGGGAGATGGCTCTGATCCGCTCGACCATCTACCAACAAGATTTGCGTCGTTTCCACGCCAGAAATGTGAGAGGTCGAGCCTTCCAGGAAGGAGATTTGGTTCTCCGAGTGGATCAGCACAAACCACACAAGCTTGCTCCTTCTTGGGAAGGTCCCTTCATCGTCACCAAGGTTCTCCACAATGGGGCGTACCGTCTTTACAACGTCGAGCATAATATCGACGAGCCCCGAGCTTGGAACGTGGAACTACTCCGCCCATTTTACACTTAAGTTTTATCACTCGGATGAGTTGCAATAAAGTACTTCTGTAGTTCATGGACCTCAAAATAATAGTGTCATAGTTCCTCCATAATTTTTGTCACTTTTCATTTTGTCTAATAAAATTTCCCCTCAGTGGGTGACTTAGCCGCGAATCCATTCCGCCTAAGTTTGTAAAAATCCTACCGAGTGAAGAGCAAACCTCTCACTCGGGGGCTTAGCTGCAGCCCTGTGCTCGCCTAAGTTATCGAAATCCTACCGAGTGGTAAGCCAGACTTCCACTCGGGGGCTTAGCTGCAGCCCTGTGCTCGCCTAAGTTATCGAAATCCTACCGAGTGGTAAGCCAGACTTCCACTCGGAGGCTTAGCTGCAGTCCAAGTACTCGCCTAAGTTATAAAAATCCTACCGAGTGGTAAGCCAGACTTCCACTCGGGGCTTAGCTGCAGTCCAAGTACTCGCCTAAGTTATAAAAATCCTACCGAGTGGAGCAAACCTCCACTCGGGGCTTAGCTGCAGTCCAAGTACTCGCCTAAGTTATAAAAATCCTACCGAGTGAAGAGCAAACCTCTCACTCGGGGCTTAGCTGCAGTAGCTCGCCTAAGTTATCAAAAATCCTACCGAGTGAAAGCAACCTCTCACTCGGGGCTTAGCTGCAGTCCAAGTACTCGCCTAAGTTATAAAATCCTACCGAGTGAAGAGCAACCTCTCACTCGGGGCTTAGCTGCAGTCCAAGTACTCGCCTAAGTATAATCAAAAATCCTACCGAGTGAAGAGCAAACCTCTCACTCGGGGCTTAGCTGCAGTCCAAGTACTCGCCTAAGTTATCAAAAATCCTACCGAGTGAAGAGCAAACCTCTCACTCGGGGGGCTTAGCTGCAGTCCAAGTACTCGCCTAAGTTATCAAAAATCCTACCGAGTGAAGAGCAAACCTCTCACTCGGGGGCTTAGCTGCAGTCCAAGTACTCGCCTAAGTTACAAAAATCCTACCGAGTGGTAAGACAGACTTCCACTCGGAGGCTTAGCTGCAGTCCAAGTACTCGCCTAAGTTACAAAAATCCTACCGAGTGAAGAGCAAACATCTCACTCGGGGGCTTAGCTGCAGTCCAAGTACTCGCCTAAGTTACAAAAATCCTACCGAGTGGTAAGACAGACTTCCACTCGGAGGCTTAGCTGCAGTCCAAGTACTCGCCTAAGTTATAGAAATCCTACCGAGTGGTAAGCCAGACTTCCACTCGGGGGCTTAGCTGCAGCCCAGCGCTCGCCTAAGTGGACTAAGGAATAAGTTGATTGCAGTAAAGGCGCCCTGCTTTGAACCTGCAAAAGACATTTCGAGCCAAAAGCAATCATATTCAAACGACAAATTCAAGTTCGGATCGATATCTAAAGGAACCGAAAGTGCTCGGGTGCTAAACCCGTTAAGGTTTATCGGTTATAACTCCACTCGGCATACCGAGGCAAATTTAAAGCGTCGAGCTTAGAAGAAGTTTTTTACCCCTCCTGTGGAGGGCTGGAAGGTGCAACGAACTCATCAAGATCAATTCCATCTGCGATCCGAGTGGCAGCCGCAAGGAAAGTTTCCATAAAGGACCTGAAGTCGTGTTTCTTGGTGTTGGCCACCCGGAGGGCCGCCAGCTTCTCTTCTCGCGCATCTTTGCAGTGGACTCGGGCCAGACACAGAGCAACATCTGCACCGCACCGAGCCGAGGACTTCTTCCACTCCTGCACTCGACCAGGGATCGTGTTCAAGCGAGCCATCAGCGACTCAAGGTCATTCTGAAGTGTCTCCCCGGGCCAGAGCGTCGAGTCGATGCGAGATGTGGCGACCTTCAGTCTTGCAAGATAGTCCACGGCAGCTGCAACACGGGACTCAAGTCGGAAAACATTCATGGCAACTTCGTCGTTCACCGGAGAATTGACGGGGTCGAGGTTTGGTTCCAGCCGGCTAGTTTCTTCTTCAAAATTTTGACAAAATTCTGCAAGGACGATCACCGAGTCAAGATGATGGTCGAATGGAAAAACCACGATTGGAAATGATTGCCGAGCATAGAGGTTTACCTTCAAGCATAAGAAACAGCTTCTTGGCAAGACCACTCAGGAAGGCCTCCAGATCATTTTTCTTCCCAGTCAACTTACTGACTTGGTCGGACAGGGCAGCTTTATCAGTTTTCAGTCGACTGACCTCCTTATTGGCGATCCCAAGAGCAGCTTTCAGATTGGTATTGTCTTGTTCAAGCTTGGTGACTGAAGCTAACTTCTCGTCAGCAAGCTTGATCTTCTCATCTAGTTCAAGGTCTTTCTTCTGTTGGGCCTCCCTTACCTTACCTGCAAGTTACAGCAAGATCAGATTTTGAAACAAACAAAGGGAAAAGTAGTCGTCAAGGTCTCACCAAACATACCTTCGGTCTCCTCCTTTGCCTTCGTCAGTTTCTCCTGAACCAGCTTCAAGTTCAGCTCGAGCTGAACGTGCTTGTTTTCCAGCTCAGAGTAGCGAGCCACAAGATCACAGGAGTTCTACGAAGAACCAATCGACTAAATGTCAAATATAATTCACTTCCGAGTGAAAAAGGAAAAATCACACGTTTCTAAGACTACAGCCGAATACAAGCATTCGACCGTAGTCTCGGGGACTACACCCAGTGGGTGCACTCAGCGTGCCCCCACTAATCCTATCGAAGATAGAGTCGACCAGTCGACCTCAAAAAAAAGGGAGATGTATTCTTTAAGACTGTAATCGACTGCAAGCAGTCGACCACAGTCTCGGGGACTACACCCAGTGGGTGCACTCAGCGTGCCCCCACCGGTTTGCAAAATCCATTCGACATAGTCGAATGATGGAAAGCCTGAAATTATAAGCCTAAGGCCGACTGCCAGCAGTCGACCTTAGCCTTGGGGACTACACCCAGCGGGTGCACTCAGCGTGCCCCCGCTAACACGGAGTCTGAATCGACACACCCAGTGGGTGACTACTATAAATTCTAGAAAGAAAAGTTTTTGATAGCATATCCTAACAGAACAGGCGGTGGTCGACTGACCTGAACATTGCTTTGAAGGGCAGAACTGGCGTCGTAAGCTGCCTGGCTCGCATCCCGGATGGTCCTTAACTGCTCCATCATGATCCCTGCCTGGCGTATCGCCTCCTTCGCGGCGCCAGCTTGGTCCTCTGGGACGTGGTGCGTCGTGAAGAGGGAGGGCTGCTGAGCACTCGTTAGTGGATCTGCGAAGGACACAGTGTGTCGAGTGGTATTCTCTTCCTCCGCAATCAGAGTCTCAGGCGCCGTCACATCCTGGGGCACCCTGCTGGCAGACGCTTTCCTACTCCTCCTGCGCTTCAGCGGTTCCTCATCCTCATCATCATCAGGGAGAGTGATAACAACATTGGGTAGAGCTACAGAGAAGAATCAGGATTAGAGATCATGAGTCAGTCGACTAAAAACGGCGTTAAGAATATAGTACCTGGTTTTGAGGTTGCTGCGTCCTCCATCTCATGGTCATCAGCCCAGGCTGAGGTCTCAGAAGTAGCAGCACTGCAACTCCAAAGAATCAGTCGACTAACTTCAGCGTCAACCAGAGACAAAGTTCACACAAAATAAGAAGACTTAAGCAGCATGATTACCCTGATATGGTGGGGATGGACACCTTCATCTTCGGCAGGAGCTTGGTCGGCTTCGACGGAGCCGCCCGGGGCTGCTTCGGCACCTTTTCAGTCGGCGCCGGAGAGGTGGCCGAGGGCGCTTGGTCGACTGTGCAACGGTCGCAACCCCCTTGCCACGTTCAGTCGAAGGGTCGTGGACAAGCTTCGACCGCCTTTCTGAGCGCGGTGGTACGACCTCCTCCTCCTCTTCTTCCTCATCTTCAGCATCATCTTCATCACCGTCATCGTCGTCATCGTCATCATCATCCTCAGCAACGTCCGAGTCCCACTCCTCCTCCTCCTGGCTCTCACCCCCACTCGCCTCACCCTCCTCAGTCGGAGCCTGTGCTCCATTGGGCATCGAGTACAGCTCGGTGAGGGCCTGATAGACATCAAGACAAGGATCAATCGACCAATTGGCAGAATAAACAGAAATGAATATGACAAGAACACAGTGGAGAGCAGAGCAGGCATACCTTGTTTGGATCACTGTTGTGGTCGAGTGGAGGAATCCTTCTGGCTCCGCGTGGGTTGTCCTTGTTTCCGGTAACGGCGACCATCCATCTTTCCAAAGTGACATCGTCGACTGCTTCTGGATGGACTCGAGTCTCGTCTTCAGTCCCACAGTACAACCACATGCAGTGGCTCCGGAACTGAAGGGGCTGGATACGACGCCTAAGGAAAACCTCCAGGAGATCCATGCCCGTCACTCCCTCCCGAACCAACTGTACCACGCACTCCATCAACATCTTCACGTCAGCTTTCTCCTCTGGAATCAACTTCAGAGAGGAGGGCTTGTTCACTCGGTCCATGGTAAATTGAGGGAGTCCACTCGACTGCCCGGCGTCGACTGATCCTGGCAGTAGAACCAGGTCGACTGCCAGCCTCTGACTGACTCGGGAAAAGTCATGGCTGGGAAGGTGCTCTTATTCCTCACCTGGATCCCCAGGCCCTCACACATTTGGACAACTCGGGTTCTTTCGTTGCCTGGGCTCGCCTTCTTCACGGTCTGAGAGCGACACATGAATATATGCTTGAACAAGCCCCAGTGCGGTCGACAGCCCAGAAAACCCTCACACATGGACACGAACGCGGCAAGATAGGCGATAGAATTTGGGGTAAAGTGGTGGAGCTGCGCTCCAAAGAAGTTCAAGAAACCACGGAAGAAAATACTCGGCGGCAAAGAAAATCCACGATCAACATGGGTGGCCAGGAGCACGCACTCACCCTCTTTTGGCTGGGGCTGCCACTCCTTCCCCGGAAGCCTCGCAGCTCCATGGGGGATCAGGCCCTCGTTGGCCATGTCGAGGAGATCTTTCTCCGTGATGGTCGACTGGATCCAATCTCCTTGGACCCAGCCCTTCGGCAGGCGGGATCTAGACGAAGACCCCCCGCGGCTGGTGGATCTCCCCTTCGCCTTCTCCGTCGCCGACGCCTTCTTCGCGCGTTCCAGCGCCGCCGTCTTCTCCTTGGCCATGGTTGCCGGTGAGACGCGCGAGGAGAGGTTGGGCGGAGGCGAGAGCGAGCGCGTCGGGCGGAGACGAAGGGAGCAGAGAAAGAGAATGCTGAGGCACTGTACAAAAAACCCTTGCCGGGCGCATTTATAAGGTCCCTTCCGAGTGGATGACAGGTGGGCCCGGACGATCTAATCATATCCAGGAACATTTATGCAGGCGGGATACGTGGCAAAGAAAGCGGCGCGGGGATCGAGGCGTCTATGTCCCGTCCCATCCGAACGCCGCGGTCCGCTCCGCTTCGCGCGCTTCCCCAAATTTCGCATCCCGCGGAATCCGCGAACGGCAGACCGGTCTGTCAGACGCGGGATTTCCTGCGATCCGTCGCTCGGAAATCGTCAAAGCTCCAAAGATCACTCGACGAAAGAAGAGAATGGATCGAGTCGACTGAAGACAAGTTGGTCACTGTCAACGAAGAGATTCTTTGGTCCAGAACAACGCACGACCAGTGTGCAAAAGTTAATCGGAAATAACATCAACTCCTTCCTCACTCGAAGCCTCAATCCATTCGGGGGCTAATGATGGGGTCATGTACCTAGGGTAGGGTCACAGACCTGATCTAAGTACCCTGCCCAAGGACACCCTTAGAAGAGGTCACCTTCCAGTCGACCAACGAGGAACTCACTCGACTGACTTGAAGGACTCGACCACGAAGACTCACTCGACCACAAGAAGGTCAAGAGGCACTCTGCACTGCAATGGCCTGTAATTAAGTAGACTTTATGATAGTAAAGACACTTTATGTGGGGCGTTACCAGTAACGCCCCGGACTTAACTCACCTTAAACCCTCTCCTACGTGGGCTGGCTGGGGTCCTGGCGCACTCTATATAAGCCACCCCCTCCACAGGTAGAGGGGTTCGGCACTCTGTAACTCATATACATATAATCCACTCGACCGCCTCCGGGCTCCAAGACGTAGGGCTTTTACTTCCTCCGAGAAGGGCCTGAACTCGTACATCTCTTGTGTTTACAACCTCTCCATAGCTAAGACCTTGCCTCTCCATACCTACCCCCCCACTCTACTGTCAGGCTTAGAACCACGACACCGGGAGATGGAATTCTGGATGGAAAAGGAGCAAACGTTGGAAACCTATTCTTCACAACCCCAAAAGTCCTGAAACTCCATGAAACAACCTTTTGGAATTAATAAGAATTTCTGAGCAAAAGAAATACACCAGGGGGCCCACACCCTGTCCAGGAGACTATCTCCTGGGCTGCCTGGTGGGCCTTCGGTGTCCATCTTCTGCTATATCATTGCTCTTACCCTGGAAAAAATCGTGGGCAAGCTTACGGGACGAAACTCCGCCGCCACGAGGCGGAACCTTGGTGGAACCAATCTAGGGCTCTGGCAGAGCTGTTCTACTGGGGACACTTCCCTCCGGGAGGGGGAAATCATCACCAACGTCATCACCATTGATCCTCTCATTGGGAGAGGGTCAATCTCCATTAACATCTTCACCAGCACCAGCTCCTCTCAAAAACCTAGTTCATCTCTTGTATCCAATCTTGTATCCAAAACCACAAATTGGTACCTATGGGTTGCTAGTAGTGTTGATTACTCCTTGTAGTTGATACTTATTGGTTTACTTGGTGGAACATCATATGTTCAGATCCTTTATGCATATTATTACTCCTCTGATTATGAACATGAATATTCTTTGTGAGTAGTTACGTTTGTTCCTGAGGACATGGGTGAAGTCTTGCTATTAGTAGGCATGTGAATTTGGTATTCGTTCGATATTTTGATGAGATGAATGTTGTCTTCTCCTCTAGTGGTGTCATGTGAACGTCGACTACATGACACTTCACCATTATTGGGTCTAGAGGAGGGAATAGGGAAGTAATAAGTAGATGATGAGTTGCTAGAGTGACAGAAGCTTAAACCCTAGTTTATGCATTGCTTTGTTAGGGGCTGATTTGGATCCACATGTTTCATGCTATGGTTACGTTTACCTTAATACTTCTGTTGTAGTTGCGGATGCTTGTAATAGGGGTTAATCATAAGTGGGATGCTTGTCCAAGTAAGGGCAGTACCCAAGCACCGGTCCACCCACATATCAAATTATCAAAGTACCGAACGCGAATCATATGAACGTGATGAAAACTAGTTTGACGATAATTCCCATGTGTCCTCGGGAGCTCCTTTCTCATTATTAGAATTTGTCGAGGCTTATCCTTTGGCACATAAAGGATTGGGCCACCTTGCTGCACTTTATTTACTTTGTTTACTTGTTACTCGTTACTATTTATCTTATCACAAAACTATCTATCACCTACAATTTCAGTGCTTGCAGAAAACCTTACTGAAAACCGCTTATCATTTCCTTCTGCTCCTCGTTGGGTTCGACACTCTTACTTATCGAAAGGACTACGATAGATCCCCTACACTTGCGGGTCATCAAGACTCTTTTCTGGCGCCGTTGCCGGGGAGTGTAGCGCTTTTGGTGAGTGGAACTTGGTAAGGAAACATTTATATAGTGTGCTGAAATTTTCTGTTACTTGTCACTATGGAAACTAACTCTTTGAGGGGCTTGTTTGGGGTATCTTCACCCCAACCAGAAGAGCAAAGAGTTGCTCCTCAACCTACTGAACTTTATGAAAATATTTATTTTGAGATCCCTTCGGGTATGATAGAAAAACTGCTAGCTAATCCATTTGCAGGAAATGGAACATTGCATCCCGATTTACACCTTATCTTTGTGGATGAAGTTTGTGGATTATTTAAGCTTGCAGGTATTCCTGATGATGTTGTCAAACGGAAGGTCTTCCCTTTATCTTTGAAGGGAGATGCATTGACATGGTATAGGCTATGTGATGATACGAGATCTTGGAATTATAAGTGATTGAAGTTGGAATTTCACCAGAAGTTCTATCCTATGCATCTTGTTCATCGTGATCGTAATTACATATATAATTTCTGGCCTCGCAAAGGAGAAAGCATCGCTCAAGCTTGGGGAGGATTAAGTTAATGTTATATTCATGCCCCAATCATGAGCTCTCTCGGGAAATGATTATTCAGAACTTTTATGCTCGGCTTTCTCTTGATAATCGCAACCTGCTCGATACTTCCTCTGCTGGTTCTTATATGATGAAGACTATTGATTTCAAATGGGACTTATTGGAAAGAATTAAACGCAACTCTGAAAATTGGGGTTCCAACGATGGTAAGGAGTCAGGTATGACACCTAAGTTCGATTGTGTTAAATCTTTTATGGATACGGATGTTTTTCATGGATTTAGCACTAAATATGGACTTGACTCTGAGATAGTAGCTACTTTCTGTGAATCTTTTGCTACTCACGTTGATCTCCCTAAAGAGAAGTGGTTTAAATATAATCCTCCTATTGAAGTGAAAGTATTTGCACCTATTACAGTCGAAGAAAAGACTATTACCTATAGTGATCCTATTGTTCCTACTGCTTATGTTGAAAAACCTCCTTTTCCTGTTAGGATAAAGGATCATGCTAAAGTTTCGACTGTTGTTCGTAAGAGTAATACTAGGACTTATACACCTCCTGAGCAAATTAATGTTGAACCTAGTATTTCTATGGTTAAAGATCTCTTGGATGAGGATTTAGATGGGCATGTTATTTATTTCTGTGGTGAGACTGCTAATATTTCTAGGCCAGATACTAAGACACGTAGACCTGTCATAGGCATGCCTGCTATTTCTGTTAAAATAGGAGATCATTGTTATCATGGTTTATGTGATATGGGTGCTAGTGCTAGTGCAATACCTTATTCCTTATATCAAGAGATTATGCATGACATTGCACCCATTGAGTTAGAAGACATTGATGTCACTATTAAGCTTGCTAATAGGGATACCATTAAACCCTTTGGGATTGTTAGAGATGTTGAAGTTTTGTGTGGGAAGGTTAAACACCCTGCTGATTTCCTTGTTCTTGGTTCCCCACAAGATGATTTTTGTCCCATTATTTTTGGTAGACCCTTCTTGAATACAGCCAGTGCTAAGATTAATTGTGAAAAGAATATTGTCACTGTTGGCATAGATGGTATGTCTCATGAGTTTAATTTCACTAAGTTTAGTAGACAACCTCGTGAAAGGGAACCACCTAGTAAGGATGAAATTATTGGTCTTGCTTCCATTGCTGTTCCTCTAACTGATCCGTTAGAACAATACTTGCTAGACCATGAAAACGATATGTTTATGAAGCAAAGAGAGGAAATAGATGAAGTGTTCCTTAAACAGGAACATATGCTGAAACATAACCTTCCCGTTGAAATTCTTGGGGATCCTCCTCCACCCAAGGGTGATCCCGTGTTTGAACTCAAACCTTTACCTGACAATCTTAAGTATGCTTATCTTGATGAAAAACAAATATATCTTGTTATTATTAGTGCTAACCTTTCAGATAAAGAATAAGAAAGATTATTGAAAACTCTGAAGAAGCACCGAGCTATTGGATATACTCTGGATGATCTTAAGGGCGTTAGTCCCACGTTATGTCAACACAAAATTACATTGGAGGACGATGCCAAACCAGTTAGAGATCCTCAAAGACGATTAAATCCCAAGATGAAGGAAGTGGTAAGAAAGGAGATACTAAAGCTCCTTGAGGCAGGTATTATTTATCCCGTTGCTGATAGTGAATGGGTGAGCCCTGTCCATTGTGTTCTTGAAAAGGGAGGTATTACCGTTGTTCCTAATGATAAATATGAATTGATCCCGCAAAGAATTATTACAGGTTATAGGATGGTAATTGATTTCCATAAGTTAAATAAAGCCACTAAGAAAAATCATTACCCCTTACCTTTTATTGATCAAATGCTAGAAAGACTTTCCAAACACACACATTTCTCTCTAGATGGTTATTCTGGTTTCTCTCAGATACCTGTGCCAGCGAAGGATCAATTTAAAACTACTTTTACTTGCCCTTTTGGTACTTTTACTTATAGACGTATGCCTCTTTGTTTATGTAATGCACGTGCTACCTTTCAAAGATGTATGATGGCTATATTCTCTGATTTTTGTGAAAAGATTTGTGAGGTATTCATGGATGATTTCTCAGTTTATGGGTCCTCTTTTGATGATTGTTTAAGCAACCTTGATCGAGTTTTGCAGAGATGCGAAGACACTAGTCTCATCCTGAATTGGGAAAAGGGTCACTTTATGGTTAATGAAGGCATTGTCTTGGGGCACAAGATCTCCGAGAGAGGTATTGAAGTTGATAAAGCCAAAGTTGATGCTATTGAAAAGATGCCATGTCCCAAGGACATAAAAGGTATAAGAAGTTTCCTTGGTCACGCCGGTTTTTATAGGAGGTTCATTAAGGACTTTTCTAAAATCTCTAGGCCTCTGACTAATTTATTGCAAAAAGATATTCCTTTTGTCTTTGATGATGATTGCGTAGAAGCATTTGAAGTACTTAAGAAAGCTTTGATCACTGCACCTATTGTCCAGCCACCTGATTGGAATTTACCTTTTGAAATTATGTGTGATGCTAGTGATTATGCTGTAGGTGTTGTTCTAGGGCAAAGAGTTGATAAGAAATTGAATGTTATCCAGTATGCTAGTAAGACTCTTGATACCGCCCAGAGAAATTATGCTACTACTGAAAAAGAGTTCTTAGCAGTTGTGTTTGCATGTGATAAGTTTAGACCCTATATTGTTGATTCCAAAGTTACTATTCACACTGATCATGCTGCTATTAAATATCTTATGGAAAAGAAAGATGCTAAGCCTAGACTTATTAGATGGGTTCTCTTGCTCCAAGAATTTGATTTGCATATTATTGATAGAAAGGGAGCTGACAACCCCGTTGCAGATAACTTGTCTAGGTTAGAGAATGTTCTTGATGACCCACTGCCTATTAATGATAGCTTTCTTGATGAACAATTAGCGGTCGTTAATGCTTCTCGTACTGCTCCTTGGTATGCTGATTATGCTAATTACATTGTTGCTAAATTTATACCTCCTAGTTTCACATACCAGCAAAAGAAAAAGTTCTTTTATGATTTAAGACATTACTTCTGGGATGATCTACACCTTTATAAAGAAGGAGTAGATGGTGTTATTAGATGTTGTGTGCCTGAGCATGAACAGGAATAGATCCTACGCAAGTGTCACTCTGAATCTTATGGAGGACACCACGCTGGAGATAGAACTACACACAAGGTACTACAATCTGGTTTTTATTGGCCTACTCTCTTCAAAGATGCTCGTAAGTTTGTCTTATCTTGTGATGAATGTCAAAGAATAGGTAACATTAGTAGACGCCAAGAAATGCCTATGATTTATTCTCTTGTTATTGAACCGTTTGATGTTTGGGGCTTTGATTATATGGGACCTTTTCCTGCCTCTAATGGTTATACACATTTTTAGTTGTTGTTGATTACGTTACTAAGTGGGTAGAAGATATTCCAACTGTAGTGCTGATCATAACACTTCTATTAAAATGCTTAAAGAAGTTATTTTTCTGAGGTTTGGAGTCCCTAGATATCTTATGACTGATGGTGGTTCACATTTTATTCATGGTGCTTTCTGTAAGATGCTTACTAAGTATGACGTCAATCATAGAATCGCATCTCCTTATCATCAGCAGTCTAGTGGTCAAGTAGAGTTGAGCAATAGAGAGCTCAAATTAATTTTGCAAAAGATTGTGAATAGATCTAGAAAGAATTGGTCCAAAAAACTTGATGATGCATTATGGGCCTATAGAACTGCATACAAAAATCCTATGGGTATGTCTCCATATAAGATGGTTTATGGAAAAGCGTGTCATTTGCCTCTTGAACTTGAACATAAGGCATATTGGGCTATTAAAGAGCTCAACTCTTACTTCAAACTTGCCGGTTCTGTAGGCCCATATTTCACATAACTCATTTGATATGTGGGTGGACCGGTGCTTGGTTACTGACCTTTCTTGGACAAGCATCCCACTTATGATTAACCCCTATTGCAAGCATCCGCAACTACAAAAGAAGTATTAAGGTAAACCTAACCATAGCATGAAACTAGTGGATCCAAATCAGCCTCTTACGAAGCAACGCATAAACTAGGGTTTAAGCTTCTGTCACTCTACCAACCCATCACCTACTTATTACTTCCATATGCCTTCCTCTAGGCCCAAATAATGGTGAAGTGTCATGTAGTCGACGTTCACATGACACCACTAGAGGAGAATACAACATACATCTCATCAAAATATCGAACGAATATCAAATTCACATGACTACTAATAGCAAGACTTCACCCATGTCCTTAGGAACAAACGTAACTACTCACAAAGCATATTCATGTTCATGATCAGAGGAGTATTAATATGCATTAAGGATCTGAACATATGATCTTCCACCAAGTAGACCAATTAGCATCAAGTACAAGGAGTAATCAACACTACTAGCAACCCACAGGTACCAATTTGTGGTTTTGATACAAGATTGGATACAAGAGATGAACTAGGGTTTTGAGAGGAGATGGTGCTGGTGAAGATGTTGATGGAGATTGACCCCCTCCCGATGAGAGGATCGTTGGTGATGATGGTGGTGATGATTTCCCCCTCCCGGAGGGAAGTTTTCCCGGCAGAACAGCTCCGCCGGAGCCCTAGATTGGTTCCGCCAAGGTTCCGGCTCGTGGCGGCGGAGTTTTGTCCCGTAAGCTTGCTTATGATTTTTTCAGGGTAAAAGCCTTCATATAGCAGAAGATGGGCATTGGAGGGCCACCAGGGGGCCCAGGAGACAGGGGGCGCTCCTAGTAGGGGGGCACCCTCCTGGCCAGGGTGTGGGCCCCCTCTGGTACTTTCTTCACTCAATAATTCTTATTAATTCCAAAAATGAGTTTCGTGGAGTTTCGGGACTTTTGGAGTTGTGTGCAGAATAGGTTTCCAATATTTTGCTCCTTTTCTAGCCAGAATCCCAACTGCGGGCATTCTCCCTCTTCATGATAAACCTTGTAAAATAAGAGAGAATAGCCATAAGAATTGAGACATAACGTGTAATAACAGCCCATAATGCAATAAATATTGATATAAAAGCATGATGCAAAATGGACGTATCATCACCACGCTGTCGTGCTAGCGAAACTCTACCTCAACCTCAGCTGGATCTAGAGTTCGTGGGATGTCACTGAGCTGAACATGTGTAGATCGCGGGGGTGTCGTATCTTCGGTGCTAGGATCGGTCGGATCTTGAAGACATACGACTACATCAACCGCGTTGTCATAACGCTTCCGCTTTCGGTCTACGAGGGTACGTGGACACACTCTCCCTTCTCGTTGCTATGCATCTCCTAGATCGATCTTGCGTGATTGTAGGATTTTTTTTTGAAATTACCGCGTTCCCCAATAGTCCCTAGTGAGCCTCTACTAGACTAGCTCGTTGATCAAAGATGGTTAAGGTTTCCTAACCATATACATGAGTTGTCATTTGATAACGGGATCACATCATTAGGAGAATGATATGATGGACAAGACTCACCTGTTAGCTTAGCATATGCTCGTTTAGTTTATTGCTACTGCTTTCTTAATGTCAAATACATATTCCTTTGACCATGATATCATGCAACTCCTAGATACCGGAGGAATACCTTGTGTGCTATCAAATGTCACAACGTAACTGGGTGATCATAAAGATGCTCTACAGGTATCTCATAAGGTGTCTATTGAGTTGGCATGTATCGAGATTGGGATTTGTCACTCTGTGTACCGGAGAGTTATCTCTGGGCCCTCTCGGTAATACAACATCACAAGAAGCTTGCAAGCAAAATGACTAAGGAGTTATTTATGATTTGATGTATTACAGAATGAGTAAAGAGACTTTCTAGTAACGAGATTGAACTAGGTATGGAGATACCAACGATCTAATCTTGGGCAAGTAACATATCGACGAACAAAGGAAACTACATATGTTGTCATAAAGGTTTGACCGATAAAGATCTTCATAGAATATGTAGGAACCAATATGGGAATCCAGGTCCCGCTATTGGTTATTGACCGGAGAGGCCTCTTGGTCATGTCCACATCGTTCTCGAACCCGTAGGGTCTGCACGGTTAACGTTCGTTGACGGTATAATATTATATGAGTTAAGTGCAATACCTATTTCCCTATATAATGAAATTATGCATGATATTGCACCCGCTGAGTTAGAAGATATTGATGTTACAATTAAGCTTGCCAATAGAGATACTATTAAGCCATTTGGGATTGTTAGAGATGTCAAAGTCTTGTGTGGGAAAGTTAAATATCCTGCTGATTTTCTTGTTCTTGGTTCCCCACAAGATAGCTTTTGTCCCATTATATTTGTTAGACCCTTGTGTTAATGCTAAGATTGATTGTGAAAAGGACGTTGTTATAATTGGCTTGGGGGATATGAAACATGAGTTTAATTTTGTTAAATTTCGTAGACAACCCCATGATAAAGAATTACCTAGTAAGGATGAAATAATTGGTCTTGCTTCTATTGTTGTGCCTCCTACTGATCCTTTAGAACAATATTTGCTAGACCATGAAAATGATATGTTTATGAATGAAAGAAGGGAAATAGATGAATTATTCCTTAAGCAGGGTCCTATTCTGAAACACAACTTGCTTGTTGAAATCCTAGGGGATCCCCCCCACCCAAGGGTGATCCCGTGTTTGAGCTCAAACCTTTACCTGATAATCTTAAATATGCTTATCTTGATGAAAATAAGATATATCCTGTTATTATTAGTGATAACCTTTCAGAGCAGGAAGAGGAAAGATTATTGAAAACTCTGAAAAAGCACCGTGCTGCTATTGGATATACTCTGGATGATCTTAAGGGCATTAGTCCCACTATATGCCAACATAAAATTAAATTGGAGAAAGATGCCAAACTAGTTAGAGATCCTCAACGACGGTTAAATCCTAAGATGAAAGAAGTGGTAAGAAAGGAGATACTAAAGCTCCTAGAGGCAGGTATAATTTATCCCGTTGCTGATAGTGATTGGGTAAGTCCTGTCCATTGCATCCCTAAGAAGGGAGGTATTATTGTTGTTCCTAATGATAAAGATGAATTGATCCCGCAAAGAATTATTACAGGTTATATGATGGTAATTGATTTTCGTAAATTAAATAAATCTACTAAGAAAGATCATTACCCTTTACCTTTTGTTGATCAAATGCTAGAAAGACTATCCAAACACACTCATTTCTGCTTTCTAGATGGTTATTCTGATTCTCTCAAATACCTATGTCAGCGGAGGATCAATCAAAAACTACTTTTACTTGCCCTTTCGGTACTTTTGCTTATAGACGTATGCCTTTTGGTTTATGTAATGCACCTGCTACCTTGCAAAGATGCATGATGGCTATATTCTATGACTTTTCTGAAAAGATTTGTGAGGTATTCATGGATGACTTCTCCGTTTATGGATCCTCTTTTGATGATTGCTTGAGCAACCTTGATCGAGTTTTGCAGAGATGTGAAGACACTAGTCTCGTCTTGAATTGGGAAAAGTGCCACTTTATGGTTAATGAAGGCATTGTCTTGGGGCATAACATTTCTGAAAAAGGTATTGAAGTTGATAAAACTAAAGTTTATGCTATTGAAAAGATGCTATGCCCCAAGGACATTAAAGGTATAAGAAGTTTCCTTGGTCATGCATGTTTTTATAGGAGGTTCATTAAGGACTTTTCTAAAATCTCTAGGCCCCTGACTAATTTATTGCAAAAAGATATTCCTTTTGTCTTTGATGATGATTGTGTAGAAGCATTTGAAATACTTAAGAAAGCTTTGATCACTGCACCTATTGTTCAGCCACCTGATTGGAACTTACCCTTTGAAATTATGTGTGATGCTAGCGATTATGCTGTAGGTGTTGTTCTAGGGCAAAGAGTTGATAAGAAATTAAATGTTATCCAGTATGCTAGTAAAACTCTTGACACTGCCCAGAGAAATTATGCTACCACTGAAAAAGAATTCTTACCAGTTGTATTTGCTTGTGATAAGTTCACACCTTATATTGTTGATTCTAAAGTTACTATTCACACTGATAATGCTGCTATTAAATATCTTAAGCAAAAGAAAGATCCTAAACCTAGACTTATTTAGATGGGTCCTCTTGCTCCAAGAATTTGATTTGCATATTATTGATAGAAAGGGAGCTGAGAACCCCGTTGCAGACAACTTGTCTAGGTTAGAGAATGTTCTTGATGACCCACTACCTATTGATGATAGCTTTCCTGATGAACAATTAGTGGTCATTAATGCTTCTCGTACTGCTCCATGGTATGCTGATTATGCTAATTACATTGTTGCTAAATTTATACCACCTAGTTTCACATACCAGCAAAAGAAAAAGTTCTTTTATGATTTAAGACATTACTTCTGGGATGACCCACACCTTTATAAAGGAGTAGATGGTGTTATTAGACGTTGTGTACCTGAGCATGAACATGAACAGATTCTACGCAAGTGTCACTCCTAACCATATGGAGGACACCACGCTGGAGATAGAACTGCATGTAAGGTATTGCAATCCGGTTTTTATTGGCCTACTCTCTTCAAAGATGCCCGTAAGTTTGTCTTGTCTTGTGATGAATGTCAAAGAATTGGTAATAGACGTCAAGAAATGCCTATGAATTATTCTCTTGTTATTGAACCATTTGATGTTTGGGGCTTTGATTATATGGGACCTTTTCCTGCCTCTAATGGATACACACATATTTTAGTTGCTGTTGATTACGTCACTAAGTGGGTAGAAGCTATTCCAACTAGTAGTGTTGATCATAACATCTCTATTAAGATGCTTAAAGAAGTTATTTTCCCGAGGTTTGGAGTCCCTAGATATCTCATGACTGATGGTGGTTCACATTTTATTCATGGTGCTTTTCCTAAAATGCTTGCTAAGTATGATGTTAATCATAGAATTGCATCTCCTTATCACCCACGGTCTAGTGGTCAAGTAGAATTGAGTAATAGAGAGCTCAAATTAATTTTGCAAAAGACTATTAATAGATCTAGGAAGAATTGGTCCAAGAAACTTGATGATGCATTATGGGCCTATAGAACTGCATATAAAAATCATATGGGTATGTCTCCGTATAAGATGGTTTATGGAAAAGCATGTCACTTACCTCTCGAACTTGAACATAAGGCATATTGGGCCATTAAAGAGCTCAACTATGATTTCAAACTTGCCGGTGAGAAGAGGTTATTTGACATTAGCTCACTTGATGAATGGAGAACCAAGCATATGAGAATGCCAAGCTGTTCAAAGAAAAAGTTAAAAGATGGCATGACAAAGAATACAAAATCGTGAGTTTAACATAGGTGATTATGTGTTGCTATTCAACTCTCATTTAAGATTTTTTGCAGGAAAACTTCTCTCTAAATGGGAAGGTCCTTATGTTATCGAGGAGGTCTATCGTTCTGGTGCCATAAAAATTAACAACTTTGAAGGCACAAGTCCAAGGGTGGTGAACGGTCAAAGAATCAGACATTATATCTCAGGTAATCCTATAAATGTTGAAACTAATATTGTTGAAACCGTAACCCCGGAGGAATACATAAGGGACACTTTCCAGAACGTTTCAGACTCCAAAAAGGAATAGGTATGTGGTACAGTAAGTAAACCGACTCCAAAACAATTCTAGTGGCAATTTTTCTCTGTTTTAGAATATTTAAGAATTTTGGGAAGCAAGAAGTAATCCGGGAAGGACACGAGGCCTCCACGAGGCTGGAGGGCGCGCCCACCCTTACTGGACACACCCCCTGTCTCGTGGGTACCTCGCGTGCCTCCCGGACTCCGTTTTCTTGCATGTTACTTCTTTTGGTCGGTAAAAATTCACTATATAATCTCCTGAAGGTTTTGACTATCGTATCACGTAAAAATCTTCTGTCTTTGTTTTGAGTTGTTTCTGCTGGAGATTAGAGCAATATGCCGTCCCAGGATTCGGAAGGAGAAAGCTATGCGGCCCTAAAGTCTATGGGGACTTGGATCATTGTGGCTGGACCACTGAGGAGGAAGAAGACTATGAGCCTAAGGGAAAGGAGGAGACGAGCTCAGACGAGGATGAAGTCCCGTTACCTCAACCTGAGGACATGCATGTGGAGTTCAAAAAGTCAAGCCTTCCTGATAGAGCTAAGAAGCCAAAGACCGAGTTTATCCCTTTTTGTCTCTTGCAGGAAAACAAACAGGAACTATGCAAACGAATATTAAGCCTTGAGCAGGAGACCGATGATCTAAAGGAGCAAAATACTATCCTCAAGCGTAAATTGAGGAAGAAGTCTACATCGTCAACAACACCTTCATCACCTCCGAGGACATAATCACATGGGTATGGGCACTCCCCTTGGCAACTGCCAAGCTTGGGGGAGGTGCCCCGGTATCGTATCACCATCACACTCCTATCTTTACCGTTTTACTTACTTTGATCCCTTTAGTAATATCTTGATCTAGTAGAATAAAGTTTTGGTATGAATTAGTTTTGAGTTTTGCTTTGTGATCTCTTTATGTAATCGA
The DNA here is from genome assembly GCF_018294505.1 of Triticum aestivum. Taxonomy (NCBI): domain Eukaryota; kingdom Viridiplantae; phylum Streptophyta; class Magnoliopsida; order Poales; family Poaceae; genus Triticum; species Triticum aestivum. The sequence continues at coordinate 551,194,121 of NC_057804.1, forward strand.
GTCCATGAGCTATATAATAAATATTAGTGTTGAGTCAAGGGCTTCGGTATCTTTCTATGATCTTGAGAAAATAGAAAGAATAAAAAGAATAATAGAGTTCATATTGATCTTATGGATAGTAATGACTTCACATATAAGACTAGCCACAGTGCATAGTAACATACACTAGTAACATACACATATCCCTAGATTATGTTACTACCTTCATAGTGGGTAGTAACATAAGTGTGGTAACATGCAAAGCTTCATTTATTAGGTTATAGACTCATGTTGCATTGGGACATGTGATGTTACAGTAACTATCTAAGTTACTATAACTACCTCTCTCCTCATTAACTCATTGCCACATAAGCAAATTTGCTGAGTTGGACTCGATGTTACAGCTGAAGTTACTCCCACTGTGGCTAGTCTAAAGAGTATGAGGCTTAAAAGTTGTTGAGAGTTGACAAACATAGTTTTGGTCATTGTTGCAATTAATAGGAAGTAATAAAGAAAGAGAGGTTTTCACATATAAATATACTATCTTGGACATCTTTTATGATTGTGAGCACTCATTAAGTATGACATGCTAAAGAGTTGATGTTGGACAAGGAAGACAACATAATGGGTTATGTTTTCTCACATCTCAGTTAAAGTATATTGTCATGGATCATTCAAACATGTTGAGCTTGCCTTTCCCCCTCATGCTAGCGAAACTTCCTTGCACCAAGTAGAGATACTACTTGTGCTTCCAAATATCCTTAAACCCAGTTTTGCCATCAGAGTCCACCATACCTACCTATGGATTGAGTAAGATCCTTCAAGTAAGTTGTCATGTTGCAGGCAATAAAAATTACTCTCTAAATATGTATGACTTATTAGTGCAGAGAAAATAAGCTTTATATGATCGTGTGATATGGAAGTAATAAAAGAGACGGACTGCATAATAAAGGTTCATATCACAAGTGGCAATATAAAGTGACGTTCTTTTGCATTAAGATTTTGTGCATCCAACCCTAAAAGTACATGACAACCTATGCTTCCCTCTGCGAAGGGCCTGTCTTTTGCTTTATGTCTTTTAGTTTATGCAAGAGTCGAGGTGATCTTCACCTTTCCCTTTTTCATTTTATCCTTTGGCAAGCACCCCGTGTTGGAAAGATCCTGATATATATATCCAATTGGATGTAAGTTAGCATGAACTATTATTGTTGACATCACCCAAAGGTGAATATTTTGGGAGGCGAAAATAAGCCCCTATCTTTCTTAGTGTTCGTTTAAAACTCCATAACCATAAGTATTGCGTGAGTGTTAGCAATTGTAGAAGACTATATGATAGTTGAGTATGTCGACTTGCTGAAAAGCTCTATTCTTGACTCTTTCCAATGTTATGATAAATTCCAATTGCTTCAGTGACTGAGATTATCGTTTGTTAGTCCTCAATGAAGTTTTTGAACCATACTTGACATTGTGAATAGATTGTTACTTGAGCATAAGAAATCATATGACAAAATCTATATATGTTGCTGTTATAAGAATGATCATGATGCCCTCATGTCCGTATTTTATTTTTATCGACATCTCTATCTCTATACATGTGGACATATTTTTCAATATCGGCTTCCGCTTGAGGAGAAGCGAGGTCTAAGCTTGGGGGAGTTGATACGTCCATTTTGCATCATGCTTTTATATCAATATCTATTGCATTATGGGCTGTTATTACATGTTATGTCTCAATACTTATGGCTATTCTCTCTTATTTTACAAGGTTTATAATGAAGAGGGAGAATGCCGGCAGCTGGGATTCTGGCTGGAAAAGGAGCAAAATATTGGAAACCTATTCTGCACAGCTCCAAAATTCCTGAAACTCCACGAAAGTCATTTTTGGAATTAATAAGAGTTATTGAGCGAAGAAAGTACCAGAGGGGCCCACACTCTGGCCAGGAGGGTGGGAGGCGCGCCCCCCCTACTGGGCGCTCCCCTATCTTCTAGGCCCCCTGGTGGCCCTCCGGTGCCCATCTTCTGCTATATGAAGGCTTTTACCCTGAAAAAAAATCATAAGCAAGCTTACGGGACGAAACTCCGCCGCCACGAGGCGGAACCTTGGCGGAACCAATCTAGGGCTCTGGCGGAGCTGTTCTGCCGGGGAAACTCCCCTCCGGGAGGGGGAAATCATCACCATCATCATCACCAATGATCCTCTCATCGGGAGGGGGTCAATCTCCATCAACATCTTCACCAACACCATCTCCTCTCAAAACCCTAGTTCATATCTTGTATCCAATCTTGTATCAAAACCACAAATTGGTACCTGTGGGTTACTAGTAGTGTTGATTGCTCCTTGTAGTTGATGCTAATTGGTCTACTTGGTGGAAGATCATATGTTCAGATCCTTAAGCATATTAATACTCCTCTGATCATGAACATGAATATGCTTTGTGAGTAGTTATGTTTGTTCCTGAGGACATGGGTGAAGTCTTGCTATTAGTAGTCATGTGAATTTGGTATTCGTTCGATATTTTGATGAGATGTATGTTGTCTCTCCTCTAGTGGTGTTATGTGAACGTCGACTACATGACACTTCACCATTATTTGGGCCTAGAGGAAGGCATTGGGAAGTAATAAGTAGATGATGGGTTGCTAGAGTGACAGAAGCTTAAACCCTAGTTTATGCGTTGCTTCGTAAGAGGCTGATTTGGATCCACTAGTTTCATGCTATGGTTAGGTTTACCTTAATACTTATTTTGTAGTTGCAGATGCTTGCAATAGGGGTTAATCATAAGTGTGATGCTTGTCCAAGAAAGGGTAGTACCCAAGCACCGGTCCACCTACATATCAAATTATCAAAGTACCGAACGCGAATCATATGAGCGTGATGAAAACTAGCTTGACGATAATTCCCATGTGTCCTCGGGAGCGCGTTTTTCATTATAAGAAATTGTCCAGGATTGTCCTTTGCTACAAAAAGGATTGGGCCACCTTGCTGCATTTTATTTACTTTCATTGCTTGTTACCCGTTACTAATTATCTTATCACAAAACTATCTGTTACCTACAATTTCAGTGCTTGCAGAGAATACCTTACTGAAAACCGCTTGTCATTTCCTTTTGCTCCTCGTTGGGTTCGACACTCTTACTTATTGAAAGGACTACAATAGATCCCCTATACTTGTGGGTCATCAGGTGATGGTGATGATGAAGTTACCGGTGCAGGGCTTCGCCTAAGCACTACGACAATATGACCGAGGTGGAAATCTGTGGAGGGGGCACCGCACACGGCTAAACAATCAACTTGTGTGTTCTGGGGTGCCCCCTGCCGCCGTATATAAAGGAGGGAGGGAGGAGGAGGCCGGCCAGGGGAGGAGGCGCGCCAAGGGGGGGGCAATCCTACTCCAAGTAGGTTTGCCCCCCTTTCCTATTCCAACAAGGAGAAGGGGGAAGGAGGAGGTGGAGAGAAGGAAGGAGAGGGGGGCGCCATGCCTTCCCCTTGTCCAATTTGGACTAGGGCAAGGGGGGCCGCGTGCCACCTCCTGGCCACCCTCTCTCTTCTCCACTAAGGCCCATGAGGCCCAATAACTTTCGGGGGGGGGGGGGGTTCCGGTAACCCCCGGTACTCCGGTTTTATCCGAAACTTATCCGGAACACTTTGATGTCTGAATATAGTCATCCAATATATCAATCATTATGTCTCGACCATTTCGAGACTCCTCGTCATGTCCGTGATCACATCCGGGACTCCAAACAATCTTCGGTACATCATATCACATAAACTCATAATACCAATCGTCATCGAACGTTAAGCGTGCGGACCCTACGAGTTCGAGAACTATGTAGACATGACCGAGACACGTCTCCAGTTAATAACCAATAGAGGAACCTACATGCTCATATTGGTTCCTACATATTCTACAAAGATCTTTATCAGTCTAACCGCATAACAACATACAATGTTCCCTTTGTCATCGGTATGTTATTTGCCCGAGATTCGATCATCGGTATCATCATACCTAGCTCAATCTCATTACCGGCAAGTCTCTTTACTCATTCCTTAATACTTCATCCCACAACTAACTCATTAGTTACAATGCTTGCAAGGCTTATTATGATGAGTATTACCGAGAGGGCCCAGAGATACCTCTCCGAAACACGGAGTGACAAATCCTAATCTCGATATATGCCAACCCAAGAAACACCTTCGGAGACACCTGTAGAGAACCTTTATAATCACCCTTTTATGTTGTGACGTTTGGTAGCAAAAAAAGTGTTCCTACATTATTCGGGAGTTGCATGATCTGATAGTCTGAGGAACTTGTATAAGTCATGAAGAAAGCAGTAGCAATGAAACTGACACGATCATAATGCTAAGCTAACGGATGGGTCATGTCCATCACATCATTCTCCTAATGATGTGATCCCGTTCATCAAATGACAACACATGTCTATGGTTAGGAAACATAACCATCTTTGATTAACGAGCTAGTCAAGTAGAGGCATACTAGGGACTATATGTTTTGTCTATGTATTCACACATGCATTAAGTTTCCGGTACAATTCTAGCATGAATAATAAACATTTATCATGAATTAAGGTAATAAATAATAACTTTATTATTGCCTCTAGGGCATATTTCCTTAAGTCTCCCACTTGCACTAGCGTCAATAATCTAGATTACATAGTAATGATTCTAACACTAATGGAGCTTTGGTGCTGATCATGTTTTGCTCGTGGAAGAGGCTTAGTCAATGGGTCTGCAACATTCAGATCCGTGTGTATCTTGCAAATCTCTATGTCCCCCTCCGACACTTGATGACGGATGGAATTGAAGCGTCTCTTGATGTGCTTGGTTCTCTTGTGAAATCTGGATTCCTTTGCCAAGGCAATTGCACCAGTATTGTCACAAAAGATTTTCATTGGACCCGATGCACTAGGTATGACACCTAGATCGGATATGAACTCCTTCATCCAAACTCCTTCATTTGTTGCTTCTGAAGCAGCAATGTACTCCGCTTCACACGTAGATCCCGCCACGACGCTATGCTTGGAACAGCACCAACTGACAGCTCCTCCATTCAATAAAAATATGTATCCGGTTTGAGACTTAGAGTCATCCGGATCAGTGTCAAAGCTTGCATCGACGTAACCGTTTATGACGAGCTCTTTTCACCTCCATAAACGAGAAACATATCCTTAGTCATTTTCAGGTATTTCAGGATGTTCTTGACCGCTGTCCAGTGCTCCACTCAGGGATTACTTTGGTACCTCCCTACTATGCTTATAGCAAGACATACATCAGGTTTGGTACACAACATTGCATACATGATAGAACCTATGGCTGAATCATAGGGAATGACTTTCATTTTCTCTCTATCTTCTGCAGTGGTCGGGCTTTGAGTCTAACTCAACTTCACACCTTGTAACACAGGTAAGAACCCTTTCTTTGACTGATCCATTTTGAATCTTTTCAAAACTTTATCAAGGTATGTGCTTTGTGAAAGTCCAATTAAGCATCTTGATCTATCTCTATAGATCTTGATGCCCAATATGTAAACAGCTTCTCCGAGGTCTTTCATACAAAAACTCTTATTCAGGTATCCCTTTATGCTCTCCAGAAATTCGATATCATTTCCAATCAACAATATGTCATCTACATATAAGATTATAAATGCTATAGAGCTCCCACTCACTTTCTTGTAAATACAGGCTTCTCCAAAAGTTTGTATAAAACCATATGCTTTGATCACACTATCAAAGTGTTTATTCCAACTCCGAGAGGCTTGCACCAGTCCATAAATGGATCGCTGGAGCCTGCACACTTTGTTAGCACCCTTTGGATTGACAAAACCTTGCGGTTGCATCATGATACGTCTCCATCATATCTATAATTTTTGATTGTTCCATGCCAATATTATTCAACTTTCATATACTTTTGGCAACTTTTTACATTATTTTTGGGACTAACATTTTGATCCAGTGCCCAGTGCCAGTTCCTGTTTGTTGCATGTTTTATGTTTCGCAGAAACCCCATATCAAATGGAGTCCAAACGGGATAAAAACGGATGGAGAATATTTTTGGAATATTTATGATTCTTTGGAGGAAAAATCAACGCGAGACGGTGCCCGAGGGGGCCACAAGGCAGGGGGCGCCCCTGACCCTCGTGGGCACCTCGTAAGGCGGTTGACGCTCTTCTTTTGCCGCAAGAAAGCTAATTTTCGGAGAAAAATATGGGTGTAGGTTTCAATCCAATCAGAGTTATGGATCTCCGGATATAAAAGAAACGGTGAAAGGGCAGAATCGGAGAACGCATAAACAGAGAGAGAGACAGAGAGGCAGATCCAATCTCGGAGGGGCTCTCGCCCCTCCCACGCCATGGAGACCATGGACTAGAGGGGAAAACCCTCTCCCATCTAGGGAGAAGGTCAAGGAACAAGAAGAAGAAGGGGGGCTCTCGCCCCCTTGCTTCCGGTGGCGCCGGAACACCGCCGAGGGCCATCATCATCACCGCGATCTACACCAACACCTCCATCATCTTCACTAACATCTCCATCACCTTCCCCCATCTATATTCAGCGGTCCACTCTCCCGCAACCCGCTGTACCCTCTACTTTAACATGATGCTTTATGCTTCATATTATTATTCAATGATGTGTTGCCATCCTATGATGTCTGAGTAGATTTTCATTGTCCTGTCGGTGATTGATGAATTGCTATGATTGGTTTAATTTACTTGTGGTTATGTTGCTGTCCTATGGTGCTCTCTGTGTCATGCAAGCGTGAGGGATTCTCGTTGTAGGGTGTTGCAATACGTTCATGATTCGCTTATAGTGGGTTGCTTGAGTGACAGAAGCATAAACCCGAGTAAGGGGGTTGTGGCGTATGGGATAAAGGGGACTTGATGCTTTAATGCAATGGTTGGGTTTTACCTTAATGATCTTTAGTAGTTGCGATGCTTGCTAGAGTTCCAATCATAAGTGCATATGATCCAAGAAGAGAAAGTATGTTAGCTTATGCCTCTCCCACATAAAACTTGCTATCGGTCTAGTAAAGTAGTCAATTGCTTAGGGACAATCTCACAACTCCTACCACCACTTTTCCACACTCGCTATATTTACTTTATTTCTTATTTATCTAAACAGCCCCTAGCTTATATTTACGCGTTCTTTATTATCTTGCAAACCTATCCAACAACACCTTCAAAGTCCTTCTAGTTTCTGTGATGATGAAGTTATCAGCGTAGTGCTTCGCCTAAGCACGACGACAATATGACCGAGCTGGAAATCTGTGGAGGGGGGCACCGCACACGGCTAAACAATCAACTTGTGTGTTCTAGGGTGCCCCCTGCCCTCGTATATAAAGGAGGGAGGGAGGGAGGAGGAGGCCGGCCAGGGGAGGAGGCGCGCCAAGGGGGGCAATCCTACTCCAAGTAGGTTTGCCCCCCTTTCCTATTCCAACAAGGAGAAGGGGGAAGGAGGAGGTGGAGAGAAGGAAGGAGAGGGGGGCGTCGCACCTTCCCCTTGTCCAATTCGGACTAGGGCAAGGGGGCCGTGCGCCAGCTCCTGGCCGCCCTCTCTCTTCTCCACTAAGGCCCATGAGGCCGAATAGCTTCCCCCTGGGGGGGGGGGTCCGATAACCCCCGGTACTCCGGTTTTATCCGAAACTTATCCAGAACACTTTCGGTGTCCGAATATAGTCATCCAATATATCAATCTTTATGTCTCGGCCATTTCGAGACTCCTCGTCATGTCCGTGATCACATACGGGACTCCGAACAATCTTCGGTACATCATATCACATAAACTCATAATACCAATTGTCATCGAATGTTAAGCATGCGGACCCTACGGGTTCGAGAACTATGTAGACATGATCGAGACACGTCTCCGGCCAATAACCAATAGCGGAACCTGGATTCTCATATTGGTTCCTACATATTCTACTAAGATCTTTATCGGTCTAACTGCATAACAACATACAATGTTCCCTTTGTCATCGGTATGTTACTTGCCCGAGATTCGATCGTTGGTATCATCATACCTAGCTCAATCTCGTTACCGGCAAGTCTCTTTACTCGTTCCGTAATACTTCGTCCGGCAACTAACTCATTAGTTACAATGCTTGTAAGGCTTATAGTGATGAGTATTACCGAGAGGGCCTAGAGATACCTCTCCGAAATATGGAGTGACAAATTCTAATCTCGATATATGCCAACCCAAGAAACACCTTCGGGGACACCTATAGAGCACCTTTATAATCACCCTTTTTATGTTGTGACTTTTGGTAGCACACAAAGTGTTCCTCCGGTATTCGGGAGTTGCATAATCTCATAGTCCGAGGAACTTGTATAAGTCATGAAGAAAGCAGTAGCAATGAAACTGACATGATCATAATGCTAAGCTAACGGATGGGTCACGTCCATCACATCATTCTCCTAATGATGTGATCCCGTTCATCAAATGACAACACATGTCTACGGTTAGGAAACATAACCATCTTTGATTAACGAGCTAGTCAAGTAGAGGCATACTAGGGACTATATGTTTCGTCTATGTGTTCACACATGTACTAAGTTTCCGGTTAATACAATTCTAGCATGAATAATAAACATTTTATCATGAATTAAGGAAATAAATGATAACTTTATTATTGCCTCTAGGGCATATTTCCTTCAGGGACATGGTATTTATTTATGTATTCACACATGTATTTAAGTTTCTGGTCAATACAATTCTAGCATGAATAATAAAACTTTATCATATATAAGGAAATATAACAATAACAACTTTATTATTGCCTCTAGGGCATATTTCCATCGGTCTCCCACTTGCACTAGAGTCAATAATCTAGTTCACATCGCCATGTGATTAACACCCCTAGTTCACATCGCCATTTGACTAACACCCATTGAGTTTACTAGAGTCAATAATTTAGTTCACATCGCCATGTGATTAACAACCAAAGAGTACTAAGGTGTGATCATGTTTTGTTTGTGAGGGAGGTTTAGTCAATGGGTCTGCCACATTCAGATCCATATGTATCTTGCACATTTCTATGCCTACAATGCTCTGCGTCCCTGTTCAATAATTCATCTGATTAACCAGTTAACTTGCATGTTAATCCCTACTCATAGGGTCACCGAGTAGCCGATTAACTGATTAATCACCCGAGTAATTGATTAAATGGTCGATTAACTTGCTGATTAGCCTATTAATCCCCTACTCGTCAGCTAACCGAGAAGCTACAAGTTAATGATTTCCTCAACAATGCTTTGCATGGAGCTACTCTAGCTAATTGCTCCCACGTTCAATACATATCCAGATTGAGACTCAGAGTCATCCGGATTGGTGTCAAAGCTTGCATCGACGTAACCCTTTACGACGAACTCTTTATCACCTCCATAACCGAGAACCATTTCCTTAGCCCCCTTTAGGTACCTAAGGATAATTTTGACCGCTGCCCAGTGATCCACTCCTGGATCACTATTGTACCTCCTTGCCAAACTCATGGCAAGGTAGACATCTGGTACACATCATGGCATACATAATAGAACCTATGGTCGGGGCATAGGGAATGACTTTCCTATCTTCTGCTGTGGTCGGGCTTTGAGTCTTACTCAACTTCACACCTTGCAATACATGCAAGAACCCTTTCTTTGACTGGTCCATTTTAAAATTCTTCAAAACTTGTCAAGGTATGTGCTTTGTGAAAGTCCTATTAAGTGTCTTGATCTATCTCTATAGATTTTGATGCCCAATATGTAAGTAGCTTCATCGAGGTCTTTCATTGAAAAAAATTCTTATTCAAGTATCCTTCTATGCTATCCAAAAATTCTATATCATTTCCAATCAACAATATGTCATCCACATATAATATCAAAAATGCTACAGAGCTCCCACTCACTTTCTTGTATATACATGCTTCTCCATAAGTCTGTATAAAACTATATGCTTTGATCACATCATCAAAGCGTATATTCCAACTCCAAGATGCTTGCACCAGTCCATAAATGGATCGCTGGAGCTTGCACACTTTGTTAGCACCTTTAGGATCGACAAAACCTTCTGGTTGCATCATATACAACTCTTCTTTAAGAAACTCGTTAAGGAATGCAGTTTTGACGTCCATTTGCCATATTTCATAATCATAAAATGCGGAAATTGCTAACATCATTCAGATAAACTTAAGCATCGCTATAGTTGAGAAAGTCTCATCATAGTCAACCCCTTGAACTTGTCGAAAACCTTTCACGACAAGTCAAGCTTTATAGACAGTGATATTACCATCAACGTTTGTCTTCTTCTTGAATATCCATTTATTCTCAATGGCTTGCCGATCATCGGGCAAGTCCACCAAAGTCTTTACTTTGTTCTCATAGATAGATCCTATCTCAGATTTCATTGGCTCAAGCCATTTGTCGGAATCTGGGCTCCTCATAGCTTCTTCATAGTTTGTATGTTCGCCGTTGTCTAACAACATGACTTCCAGGACATGATTACCGTACCACTCTGGTGCGGTACATGTTCTGGTCGACCTACAAAGCTCAGTAGTAACTTGATCTGAAGTTTCATGATCCTCATCATTAGCTTCCTCTCTAGTTGGTGTAGGCATCACGGGAACCATTTTCTCTGATGTACTACTTTCCAATTTGAGAGAAGCTACAACTACCTCATCGAGTTCTACTTTCCTCCCACTCACTTCTTTCGAGAGAGACTCCTTCTCTAAAAATGACCCATTTTTAGCAACAAAGATCTTGCCTTCGGATCTGTGGTAGAAGGTGTACGCAATAGTGTATTTAGTGTACCCTATGAAGACACACTTCTCCGATTTGGGTTTGAGCTTATCAGGTTGTAGCCTTTTGACATAAGCGTCGCATCCCCAAACTTTAAGAAACAACAACTTAGGTTTCTTGCCAAACCATAGTTCATACAGTGTTGTCTCAATGGATTTAGACGGTGCACTATTTAACGTAAATGTCAGTCTCTAAAGCATAACCACAAAATGATAAAGGCAAATTGGTAAGAGACATCATAGAACACACCATATCTAATAAAGTACGGTTATGACGTTCGGACACACCATTATGCTGTGGTGTTCCAGGTGTCGTGAGTTGTGAAACAATTCCACATTGTTTTAAATGAAGGCCAAACTTGTAACTCAGATATTCGTCTCCATGATCAGATCGTCGAAACTTTATTTTCTTGTTACGATGATTCTCCACTTCACTCTGAAATTCTTTGAACTTTTAAAATGTTTCAGACTCGTGTTTCATCAAGTAGATATACCCATACCTACTTAAATCATCTATGAAGGTTAGAGAATAACGATACCTACTGCATGCCTCAACACTCATTGGACCACATACATCAGTATGTATTATTTCCAATAAGTCATTAGCTCGCTCCATTGTTCCAGAGAACGGAGTTTTACTCATCTTACTCATGAGGCATGGTTCTCAAGTATCAAATGATTCATAATCAAGTGATTCAAAAAGTCCATCCACATGGAGTTTCGTCATGCGCTTTACAACAATATGAGTTAAACGGCAGTGCCACAAGTATGTTGCATATCATTATCAACTTTGCATCATTGGGCATCAATATTATGAATATGTGTATCACTACAATCGAGATTTAACAAGAATAGACCATTCATCAAAGGTGCATGACCATAAAAGATATTTCTCATATAGACAGAACAACCATTATTATCTGATTTAAACGAATAACCTTCTCGCATTAAACAAGATACAAATATAATGTTCATGCTCAATACTGGCACCAAATAACAATTATTGAGGTCTAAAACTAATCCCGAAGGTAGATGTAGAGGTAGCGTGCCGACAACGATTGTCGGTGTCAAAACCGGCAGATGTCGGGTAGGGGGCCCAAGCTGTGTGTCTGAGAATCGACTGTAACAAGGGACAATGGGACACAATGTTTACCCAGGTTCAGGCCCTCTTAAGGGAGGTAAAACCCTACTGTAGGATCAAAAGTATGTCTAGAGGGGGGTGATTAGACTACTTGATCAAATAAAAAATCTAGCCTTTTCCCAATTTTAGACGTCGGCAGATTTTAGCAACTTAACACAAGTCAAAAAGCAGTCAACCTACACATGCAATTCTAAGAGTATAGCAGCGGAATGTAAATCATTGCATATGAAGGTAAAGGGGAGGAGTTTGGAGGGAGCAAACACAATGTAGACACGGAGATTTTTGGCGTGGTTCCGATAGGTGGTGCTATCGTACATCCACGTTCATGGAGACTTCAACCCACGAAGGGTAACGGTTGCACGACTCCATGGAGGGATCCACCCACGAAGGGTCCACGAAGAAGCAACCATGTCTATCCCACCATGGCCATCGCCCATGAAGGACTTGCCTCCCTTGGGTAGATCTTCACGAAGTAGGCGATCTCCTTGCCCTTACAAACTCCTTGGTTCAACTGCACAATCTTCACGGAGGCTCCCAAGTGACACCTAACCAATCTAGGAGACACCACTCTCCAAAAGCTAATAGATGGTGTGTTGATGATGAACTCCTTGCTCTTGTGCTTCAAATGATAGTCTCCCCAACACTCAACTCTCTCTCACAGATTTGGATATGGTGGAAAGATGATATGAGTGGAAAGCAACTTGGGGAAGGCTAGAGATCAAGATTCTTGTGGTTGGATTGGAATGTCTTGGTCTCAACACATGAGTAGGTGGTTCTCTCTCAGAAAATAAGTAGTGGAAGTGTAGGCACGTTCTGATGGCCCTCTCTCAAATGGATAAGGGTGGAGGGGTATATATAGCCTCCACACAAAATCTAACTGTTACACACAATTTACCAAACTCGGTGGGACCAAATAGTGAAACTCGGTGAGACCGACCTGGTTCAAAATGTGAGCTTTAGGCTTTTCGGTGGGACCAATGCGCTAGGGTTAGGGCAAAACCTCATCTCGATGAGACCGATCACATGAACTCGGTGAGACCGATTTCAGTAATAAGCAAACAGAGCCCTGGCAGGCAAACTCGATGGGACCGATCGCTCATTTCGGTGAGACCAAAACGTTGTGAAAAGGAAACAGAGAGTTTGCATCGCCAACTAGGTGGGACCGATTTCTCATCTCGGTTAGACCGAAACGTTACAAAGGGAAATAGAGAGTTTGCAATCCCATCTCGGTTAAACCGAGATCCCTGTCGGTTAGGCCGAACTGATTAGGGTTTCTGGCTATGGCTATGTCAAGTGAACTCAGTGGCGCCAGATAGATCAAATCGGTGGGGCCGAGTTTGATTTTAGGGTTAGGACATATGTGGAAATGAGAAAGTGGTTGAGGGCTTTTGGATCATATCACTAAGCATTTTGAGCAAGCAAGCCATTAAGCAACACCTCATCCCCTTTTAATAGTTTTGGCTTTTCCTATGGACTCAATGTGATCTAGGATCACTAAAATGAAAATGAAGAGTCTTGAGATTTTGCCAATATGTGTCCTTAGCATTTTGAGGGGTCCACATCTCTAGTCCATGGCATATCAATCATTGATCTTTCTGAAACATTAATCTTGAATGGATATTAGTTCAATGAGCTATATGTTGTTATGAATTACCAAAACCACTCGGGGATTAGTTGCACTTTCAATCTCCCCCTTTTTGGTAATTTGATGACAACATATAGATCAAAGCTTCGACAAATGATAATACAAATGAAGTACATTATCGCTTTGAGAAGTATGTGATAAGCAAGAGCTCCCCCTAAATTTGTGCATTATTCAAAATTTGCTTTTGAATGCAAATGCACAAGAGATTAGGATCATGGGTTACTATTCCATGTCACATACATCTTGGTGGAGCGCTCAAAATGATAGAATATGTAATATGCACTCATTACCAAGACAAGATATGAATGATCATACACGAGAGATAGAATATCATCATTCAAGCACAAACATTAAAGTATGATATGATCAAACACATGATCATAGGAGTATCTCACACACAAGCACAAATAGTGTATCAACCAAACAATCAAGCAAATAAAGTAGCAAGAGAGGTAAAAGAAGCAAAACACACACACTCTCTCTCTCGAAGCCTATGATCTATACACTTTCTCCCCCTTTGGCAACAAGTTACCAAAAAGCTTGAAAATGCAAAGTGCTATGCAGCTCTCTAAGCACGATCTCTGGGAGCTTCGGAGTGCGAAGGTGGCGTGGAGAGGAGTCCTGCAATGAATGCATCCGAAGAGGTCTGTGGAGCTGGTGGAGTAGCAACTGGAGGAACAACAGAGGCTATAGATGCTGGTGCTAAAGTAGTAGTACTTGTGTCACTGGCTAACACATCTGCAGACATTTGTGCCCTTGGCACTCTCTGAAAAGCTTCAATGGTAGCTCTCCCTCTTCTCTCCTCATCTTCATCCTCGAGTTGCTCAACTGTAGTCTGGATCTCTGTGACCTTCAAGTCTAGATCATAGAATTTAGTCTTGATGATCCTCTCAAGATTCTCTTGATTCTGAGTTAGGGTTGCCAACCCTCTCTCAATTCTCATAGTGGCCTCAAGTAGGTAGCTAAGCTGATCTTGCTTGGTCTTGAGGGGAACAGTTGAAGCATCTGGAACTTGTGACGATTGTGCTACCTTCTCTGCTTTAGCTTTCTCCCTCTTCTCTTGAGCCTCTACATATGTAGGATGTGTAGCATCCATGACAACTTCATTGTCTTCAAATTCAGGCAACAGGGGACACTACAAAAAAAGACACATCCATGACATTTTGGGCCGAATGAAATTTTTTTCTGTCATACTTATGACACTTCTATGACGATAATTGTGACAAAACCTGGTATCATCATAGATCTGGTGGGCTCCTACTTCTATGACAAAAAATCATGACAAAAAATGGGCTTTTGTCCTAGGCGGGCCGGAGACGCAGCTGCATGACATTCTTTGGGACATCCATGACGGAAAAAACCATGGTAGGAGCGAGGGTGAGGAAAATTTCGGGGAGTTCCCGGTTACGGTGGGTGGTCGGGGGCCGAGCGATGCACGTTTCTCTCATACACGTAAGCTCGTGTGCGAGGCGTTGGGATCTAACTGAACCTGAGCGAGGCATTGGGATCTAACTGAACCCGAGCGAGGCGTTGGGCTCTAACTGAACCCGAGCGATTGCACTAGCTACATTACTGAACCCGAGTGATTCCTTCGCTACTGCTGCTAACTGAAGCTGATCGATGCTGCCTCTGGATGAATAGTGAGTGTTTCCTTGGGGGGGGGGGTTGAATGAATAGTGAATCTTGCTAGGGGGTTTGGATGAACAGTTATCGGTGGGGGTGGATGAACAGGACCCCGTGGTGTTGCCTCTAGATGAACGAGACCCCGATCGATCGAGCCGGTTGGGGCTGGATGAATAGGACCCCGTGGAGGGCTGGATGAACAGGACGACCCCGTGGAGGGCTGGATGAACAGTAGAAGGTGGAGGGGTGGATGAACAGTAGCCCGTGGAGGGGTGGTTGAACAGGAGCCCATGGAGAGGGCGGGTTGAACAGTAGCCGGTGGAGTAGCGCACGGTGGAGGCTGGATGAACAGGAGCCCATGGATGAACAGTCGTAGGTGGAGGCTGGGGAAGGTCGACGGTGGATGAACAGTAGCCCGTGGAGGCTGGAGGAGGTCGACGGTGGAGATGAATAGTATCCCATGGAGTCCTGTTTTGTGGTACGTCACACCCCTCTCGATGAACAGGACCCCCGTTTCGACCGTAGCGCTCCAATACAAGTCCGTTTCCTCCGTTTTGTGGCATGCCACACCCCTCCCGATCAACAGGACCCCGTTTTGACCATAGGAGGTCCAACACAAGTCCATTTCCTCTGTTTTGCAGTACGCCAGACCCCTCCCGATGAACATGATCCCGTTTTGAACGTGGCCAGTCGAACACAAGGCCGTTTCCCCTATTCTGCGGTACTCCAGGCCTCGTTTCCATCGGCTGTTCCGTCCAAGCCCTCCGGATGAACATGGCGACGCATTCCGTTCCGACCCAGCCGGTTGGCTCCCCATGAACACGACGGCGACACAGTTTCTTCATTCCGACCCAACCATGTATAGGAGCCCTGGCCGTACGTATGCACAAGTAGGCGTTCGAGACCCCACCAGTATGTATGTACGTGGCCATATTTACTTTCTTGCACCCTGGCCGTTGTACGTACGTGTGTATGCTACGTGCATGCCTCTATTACGACACGTGCGCGCCTCTACATAGACTAGTACGCACACATTCACGACCAGAATGACAACACTACATACGCTTCGACCAGGTGGGTCCTGACTGTCAGGCACTTCCTTGCGTGCGAAGATGTAGCTGGTGGGTCCCAGCAGTCAGGGGCGAATCATTTTTTCCCTGTAATATGGATGCACTTCCTTGCGTGCGAAGATGTAGCTGGTAGGTCCTAGTAGTCAGGGGGAAATGTTTTTTTTTCACGAAATACGGTGGCCCATCCGGTGGGTCCCTGTTGTCAGGTGGAGGAATCATTATTTTCCACGTAATAAGGAGGCACTTCCTTGCTGCGGTTGTGGACCCGACTGTCAGCCTCTCCATGTACAGTCCACGTCCGATGGAAGTCGTTCCTTGACCATGTTGACCACGCCGCGCCGAGAGCACCAGTGCGGTGGACGAAGACGAGGCCTAGGAAGGGGACGATGCGGAGCCGGAGAAGACGCGGCAGTGGAAGCCCGCGCGGAGAGGAGTACGAGGGTTCACTGGTTCAGCTGTGGTGTGAGGTTGCCGTCGCTGCAGGGCCTGGCCAGCGGTGGGAGTAGTAGGAGGCAGTGAGGCTTCCGCGGCAGCACAGCCGACCACGGGAGGCAGGAGCAGGTGACACGACCGGTGCTGCTTTGGGCGGCTGGAGCAAGAAGACCAGAGGTTGAAGAAGCACTACGGCCGTTGGATGAACATCGTACGGTAACTGGAGCTAGAATCATTCATATTGACTAAGTTGACAAAGCCCTTCGTCCCTGTCAACTTAGTAGGCCCACAAGTCAGCATCCCACTATGCCGGGTCCCAGCTAGCAGGGGGAGTATTCATTTTTTGTGCGTAATAAGGAGGCACTTCCTTGCGTGCAAAGATATAGCTGGTGGGTCCGACCTGTTAGCAGGGAAGACGTTTTTTTGCAAAATATAGAGACCCTTCCGGTGGGTCCCAGATGTCAGCTAGAGGAATCATTATTTTGCGCATAATAAGGAGGCATTTCCTTGTGTGCGGCTATGGACTCAGCTGTCAGCCTCTCCATGTACAGTCCACGTCCGATGGAAGTCGTTCCATGACCATGTTGACCACACCGCGTCAAGAGCACCAGGCCGGTGGACGACGGTGAGGCCTAGGAAGGGGACTACGCGGAGCCGGGGAAGACGCGGTAGTGGATGCCCACGCGAAGAGGAGTACGAGGGTTCACTTGTTCGGCTGTGGTGTGAGGCTGCCGTCGCCGCAGGGCTTGGCTAGCGGTGAGAGTAGTAGGGGGCTGTGAGGCCTCAACGGCAGCACAGCCGACCACTGGAGGCAGGAGCAGGCGGTCTCGCCGGTGCTGGTTTGGGCAGTTGGTGCAAGAAGAGCAGCGATTGAAGAAGCAGCAGGACCATTCGATTCAAATCCAATGGTTACTACTGCTAGAATCGTTTGTTAACTAAGTTGACAAGCCCTGCGTACGCGTCAACTTAGTAGGCCCACAGGTCAGCCTCCCAACTAGTGCGCCCCAGATATCAGTGGGAGGGATAATTTTTTTCGCGTAATAAGGAGGCAGTTGATTGCGTGCGGCTAGGCCAGCAGAGGGAGTAGGGTGGGCCGGGGAAGCCTGCGTAGCATCACAGCGGGCCACAAGAGGAGGCAGCAGGCAGTCTCACCAGCGCTAGTTTAGGTGGATGGAGCAGGAAGATCAAAGATTGAAGAAGCACGTCGGCCGTTGGATGGACATCCAACAGTCACTGCTGCTAGAATCGTGTGTTGACTGACAAAGCCTTGCATAAACAAGTCAGCCTCGAAATCTGTGGCGTGTACAACCCATTTGCTATTATTTTTTATATTTTTACTCATTTTCTAATTCATATGGAATTTATTGCAGCCCGTTTTCCATTTTTAGAATTATTGCCCATTTTCTGGTCAGTACCAGTGTTATAAAATTAACTAAATATGTGTGAAATTTTGAAAATTTGCATATTTTTGCTGGGGAACAAAATATTATTAATGCAAAAATTAGTAGCCATACTAAAACAAATTTAAAAATAAATTAGTACTATGTCATGTTAAATCCAATGAAATACTATAAGATATCAGTGAAGAACTAAACGAAAAAAGAAACTAATATCCCATTTGCTATAATTTTTTTTGGAATTTTCAACTCCTTTGATATTACTTTTAACAGACATTGACCATACTCTTTGGCCAGGCCGGAATGCATCCCTCCTCATCTTGAAAGATTTGCAGCCCGGTAAGTCGGAGAAAACATATAGGCCTAGCTTGGGTATTCTTCAAAAAGAAATACTGGGCTACCTATTTTCCCAAATAAAAACCTGCTGGGCTGGTCATGTTGTTAGACAGGCCATAGAGACTGCACAACCCAGTTTATAGCCTGCTCCTCTGAATTACTACTCAAGAAAAAAAGTTGTGCAATTCTGTCATTAATTGACTATACATTGAAAATGATGCGGGTCCCAGATATCAGCAGGGTGGATTAGAGTAAAAAACGAGGGGTGCATCTGAGTAGTAAAAGAGGTGCTTGCTTGTGTTCGGGAGTGGACCTGGTGGGTCCGTACTATCATACTCACAACTACAGTTCTCTCCCAATTCACTATGTTGACAGGGACCATTTCGAAAAAAACTATGTTGACACGGCCGGACGGCGGCGCCGCGGCGAGCGCACCATGGCGAAGGATAAAGTGCTGTCGCCAATGTGCTGGCCTGGGTTGGACATTATTATTGAAAAATAAGAATGGACCAAAACTATTTACGATGTTGACTACGATTTGCATGGGTCCGCTGGTTGCAGGAAGAAAATGCAGGAAGTAAATGTCGACAATAATATAAGCAAGCCATCATGATATCATAGGAAAGTAACATACTGCTGTAATAGCCGTTTGTAGCGATGACTGGAGTAGGCCGGCAATACGTCCAACCATAGAAGGAGTCGACAGCGTAAATGAAGCCCTTGTGTTCAATGGCATCAGAGAACCATGGAGGATGTATGATCCTGCGATGGACGAGTAGATTTATCCACTTACCGCAGTGACCGGTCAGATAGGCGAGACCGCGGTTAAAGAACACAATTAGCCTGAAGTCTTTATAATTCGCAGATCTTGTGGGCACTTGGCAGATTACAACCTTGAGCAAATCAAACTTGGTATCATGTTGGCTACTGTAAGATTCCTAGTATTCTGGGCCGCGGTGCCAAAGCAGTGCAGTGTTAATCGAAGGAAGGGGGATCAATTGCCGGGTGTAGACCTCCACGAGAATCCAGCTGCCACGACTGTCGACGAGCACCATCCAAGACGTGTTCATGCCGACCTAGTACATACCATTAATGTAGTTGAGTGTGACGGTGATCGGATCACAGTCAAGGGTGTTGATGCTCGCCACCCTATGATCGTTATGCTGCGTGACATGCCGTTTTTGAAGATCAGGCGACATTAGCAAGCAAGGAGCTGGCTTAAAAAGCTCCGGCCTGAGGGCTTTGAGTAAATGGTACAACCCCGATGAGCACGCGGCGAGCGACATGGTACTGAGATTGTCCACATGCGAAACAATGAGCTTGATTACCTTTGTGGGGAGCGAATTCCAGCCACTCTTTTGGCGGACGCTCCTCAGTTCTGCCATTGTAAGTGCTTGGGTTTCGGACGAGGGGGGAGGCGCCTTAGCAGGGATGGAAGATCGGACGAGATTATGTGCGGACAAAGATGGAGAAGCGAATATGTGCTGCGGGAAGTGGACAATTGATGATGACTACAGCACGCCGCTTGACTTACGAGACACATACCAGCAGCGTGGGGTCATATCGATGCCAGATAACTTGATTGATTGGTCACAGTACTGGTACTCCCTACAGTACCTACTAATATGCCCTAACTTGCTTGGGTAGAGTAGTAGTGGAGTAGGACTCTGCTCTACTACTAGCACTGGAGGAGTAGCATATTCTAATCTAAAATAGTTACAAACTTCAATGCCCGAGTGTCGTGGAATTAACACGTCAGATGTCCTTAGTGCGAGGACTTAGTCGTGAGGACAACGCATCTATGTGGTAGCTTGAGAGGGGTTGAGCGGAATCGAGAGACGCAACACAAGACAAGGGTTTAGACATCGGGCCCCGGGAAACATCATCCGGTAACAACCCTACATGCTGTTTGAGGCTAGATCTCATTATCATCATGAGGGAGTCGTTGGTAAGCCGACTCTTTGTGTTTAGCCCTAAGGATTGTTTCTTCTTGCCTGTCCCCCTTTGGGGAGCCCTGCCCCTCTTTATATAAGTTAAAGGGGCGGGTTACATGTAGAGTCCATCTCGGACTAAGACTTAAACTATTTTGACTTCCTTTCCTAGGCTTCTTAACGTCTGCCGGTTTAACATTGTCTGCCGGTTTAACAACGTCTGCCGGTTTAACATTGTCTGCCAGTTTAACATTGTCTACCGGTTTAACAACGTCTGCCGGTTTATGATTGACTTAACACCTGCCGGTGCTACCATCTGTCTTAACTCTACCGGTTTCACACTTGCCGGTTTACCGTCTGTCTTAGCCATCTGTCTTAACTGTCTGCCGGTTTAACACCCACCGGTTTACCAAGCCCCGGTCGGGTTACGACTCCGGTCGGGTCATACCGCGGGGTATATCCCCGACATTAGCCCCCAGTTTAATTTGGATTTATCCATGTTAAACTGATCCTGATCATCCTTAAGTCCTTGTCACTTCCTTCTTCTAGAAAATCCGGTTTATAGACTAGCTTCATAATCAACTTGCTGATATTGGTTTCTCATAGAAAATATATTGTGAAGAATAACTCCTTTGATTCAGCTCCCAATGCTTAAAAACAATATTGGCCCTTGAAATACTCATCTGATCTTCAGCCGGTTTAAGAATGTAAAACTTGGCCGGTTTAAGAATGTAAAACTTGCCAGTTTACAAATATTGATGGCACCAGATCATAACTGTTTGTTGACATCAGCTTTTGAAAATATACCTCTTATATACCCATCACTTGTATCCCCCAAATCTTAAGAAGGTAACGTAGTAACAACTTAAGATTTGCTTCAATATGAATGTCACAAGCTTGAAGAAATCCAATTTGTTCATCTTCAATCACTAGTCAGAACTGAGTATTCCGCATAGGTAGCCCCCAAGTACCGGGTTGTCATGCTTGCAGCAACCTGGGACTTGTAGTTTCCTGATGCTCATAAAAACTTCAACCAGTGTAGCCCCCAAGGGCCGGGTTATTATGCAATAATGAGCAGGGACTTTGTAAATATAATCATGTAAACTTTGAACAGCAACGGTGTAGCCCCCAAGGGCCGGCTCAGTAATATAATATTGAGCTGGGACTTGATATATACTTCAATAAAAATAACATCATATGATGTAACCCCCATTATGGGGCTTGAATCCATGTCCACAAGGTTAAGAGACTTGTGCTTTACCAACTGAGCAGTGGACAATGTAATGGATAAAAACTTTGTACCTTGAATTGTTGACAGAAGCAATTGGTAGCCCCCAAGGGATGGCTCATTACGATATGATGAGTCGGGTCTTCAATAAAGGTGAGCAAAATAATGACTTTGCATTAGCCCCCAAGTGTCATGGTGCATGTTTGCAGTGACATGAGACTTGTGTATTTGATGTAATCTGAACTTAAATAATGTAGCCCCCAAGTGCCGGGTCATAAGCCTGCAGCAACTCAGGACTATTCCTTCAATTATAGTATAAATCATATCCATTGATAATATGATAGCCATTGCGCTAAAGCGACTTTGAAAATCTTAATCATAATACTGGTTATTGATAACCATAATAAAATCCAGCCATGTTGGCTATTTGAAGATTTGAATAATATAATCCAAATGATTTATGAGCGCATGATTCCAATGACGCAATCCAAATATATACTGGAGACTTATAGCCAAAGCCAGGCCGGGTCAATAAACACCGGATAATAAGTGATTATGTGCTAACAACTTGGTAACTAGAAGCCACACCGGGTTAAGAAATACCGGGTTGATGTAATGACATATAGTCTGGCCGGGTCAATAAACACTGGGTTAATTTAAAACTTGATCAAAAAACTTTGCACAAAGCAAAAGCAAATAAAACTTGTAGTCGAGGCTTTTCGAGGGCTGTCAGGCCCAAATGCGAGGCTTTTCGTGGGCTGCCAGTCCGCTGAGTTAAACCATTTGACAAAGCCGTTTAAGATGGGCCTCCAACTAACCAATCATCGTTTTAACTTTGACAATTTCAGGGTCTCAATGAGAGTAACTGTCAAACGTTCGGCGGGTCATGCCAGGATTACCTGGATAGGAGTGGCTTACTTGATGAAGGCAAGTTAACCCGGGGTTTTAGGTGAATACACCAGGCTTCCAAGCCTTGGGTCGATACCCAATTACAAGGGTCCTTTCAAACTCTTTGTTACTTTACACAAAGAGCCCCCAAGTAACTTTGTGAGCTGTGCTCAATGGGTGCCTATGTTTGAGCTGTGCATAGCAACAAGACTCTCTTTGGCCCCTTGGGTGTGAATCTCCCAAGCTTTGTTGTGGCGTGATAGCCGGATTAATGGACAGAACTCCGCTTTGCCAGCTGAAGCCCCCATGTAACCAATAATATGATAAGCCAATAAGGCGAGATACCCATGTTTGAACCGCGCGTCATGGCAACAAGTCCTCTTTGGTAACCTTTAACTTTTCTGAGAACTCGAACTTGCGAGAGATGAATTCTTTTTGAACCAGAATTTGAACCGGATAGTGACAGCTTCAGAGATTTATGGGAGATAGATTTCCCCATGAACCGGATTGTAAACCGGATATTTGGAGAGCTTCAACGCTTTATGAGAGAGAGATGTCTCTTAAACCGGAATCCTTTCTGATGATCCGGAACTTCTTCACTGAGCCGGGATTTTGTCATATACTTTTTTGAGCCGTAAATTCTCTGACGGCCTTTAAATTTTCATCAATATAGCAGTAGCCTCCGGGACTGGGTTATTTTTCCCTTCAACATCCTGGGGTACTTGAATTTGCTGAAACTGGCAAGACTTGATCATAACAGAAGGTATATATCATCGTAGCCCCAGAGTCTTAAGATGACTTAAGGAGTTGTCTTGAGATTCTTGCATACTTGACCATAGCAGAAGGTTTATATCGTTGGTGTTGATAGCATGATGTGAATCCACAGAAGATTTAGGTGACTGCGACAGGTTATAAATGATCCCGTATGAGCCATGTCAGCAACTCGGCCAATGATTCCTTCCAGCTGGCTGTTTGAAGTGGACCAAACTGCAGTGGCAGCGATTTGTGCTCATGTCCATTGATACATCCAGTGCAGACGGTGGCTGAATGATAATTCGCCTCCAATTTGTTGAAAGAAAAACTGGCTACCCAAGCAGTGACTTGCTCATACTCAATATACAGCTCCCGCAGACAGGTGCGGCCCGGTATGTTGATGTAAACCAGGCCACAGGGACAACGACTTGCACACATTCATTCACCAGGTGATATGACACGGACGAAACATCGGTGCAGAACGTTGCTAGTGTGTGCTCCTGCCCGTATTATAACGCCTCATTCGTAATGAACAATTGTCCCGCGTCAAGAAATATCATATGCCAAAGTAATTGTTCACACAAAAATTAATGTGCTAAAATAAATCGGACGAATATCACTTGGTCATTTTTGTCAAAAAAGATAGCAGATGCTCAGTTGATCTGATGATGTGCGTTCTCTTCGGCCTTTATGAGTCTAGGGACTTGATCCCCTTTGTTTCTTTCCTCTTGTAAGGAGACAGTACTTAATTCATTTCATGCATGTTGACTTTTCCTTCTAGCCAGTTTATCCATACTGGAAATTATTGCATTGATGCTTCCGGTGTGACACTAGCTCCACTTTTTTCACGCATCCTTGCAATCACTCCCATGCTGCATGTTGGGTTGCTGGCTTGCCTTATGGAACATGCCATTAGAAACTCCATTGGATGATCCTTGGTCTATCTCCGTAGTAGTACTTGCAATGATGTAATCGATCGTCTGAACATATAGCAACACTGATCTCCTAGCAAAACACTGTATCTTTGTCGCCTCATAATTTTAGTCAGCAAAAAAGGTGCTCCATAGCATCATTGGACGGGTTCTAGCCACCTGCAGACTTGTCATGCACAGTAGTTTAACAAAGACTTGGCATTGACTCAGATACTCCATAGCGATTTATAACCAGAGACAGTGGCTGCAGGCAATGGCTCGGAACAACCGCGGCAACTCAACTGGCAGAGGCGCGCCCGATGGCGGTTTAGAGTGATGCAAGGGTGAGGCCGTGAAGGCTGGGAGCTGTGTTTGAATCGGCGGCGGCTCTCAGCCGCGTCCCGACGGTTCAGGGCCGGGAGCAAGGACGCTCATGGTGGCGGTCTGGCGGCTTGGCGGTTTATCCACGGCTGCATGCACGCACGGGAGGAACAACACAGCAACCCGACCAGGTAGAAGAGGGCATCTCGTGCAAAAAAGCCTGGTGCAGCGCGGATGGAGGCGCCGGACAGCCGAAGGCGGAGCCGCGGTTGCAGCAGCGGCCAAACGGTGGTGGAGCGGCGAGGCACGGATGCATGAGGCCAAGCACCAGACAGTGTGGAATAGCAGAACGATAGAAGTTGTTTTCAGAGCAGCGGTTGCTGCTTAAACCGGCGGCGACTCAACACTGCTGCTGATGCGCGCCTCGGCAAGGCAAATTCAGCAGTAGCAGGCGGCGGGAGGCCGAGGGGCAATAGCGGCTTACTGACGGCGATGAGGTGGAGGCGAACTCACGCATGGCGGGGCCGGCGGTTCAAGGTAGCGGATGCGAAGACCGCGGCGAATCATGGCGGTTTGCAGTAACGGAGGCGAAGACCGCGACGGGTTGGGCAAATCCATGGTGGCCTGGTGGCGATTTAGACAGAGGTGAGGCGCGATTGGATCCCGGCGGCTCGTCTGACGATGGTTCGAGGAAGAGGCGTGAAGCGCGCGGGCAGCCAACATGTGCGGCTCGGCTCCGCACCGGCGGTGGATCCACGGGGCTCGTGGCGAAAACAGAGTCCAGCAGGTTGAGGCCATCAAATCGGGGCGCCGGGCCAGTCCGCGGCCAAAGGCAGCAAAGGCGCTCGCGAGCCAAGGCCGACAAGCTCGAGGGCGCCGGTTTATAGTAGAGGCAGCACCAGGGCGAACCAGCGATGGCAGAGCAAGGCCAAGGCCGCGACGGCAGAGGCCGGCCAGCTTGAAGGCGGACCTGGTTCAAGGCGGAGACAAAGAAACTCTGAGCCAGGGCTGCTGCAGCCACGGCGAACCACGATGGAGGCAGCAACGGCGATTTGCGCCGGTTTCAACACACAACGAGAGAGGAGAAAGGGCGCTGGTGCGGGTTGGATGCAAACGTGGGCCGAAGCAAATCCGATTTGTGGTTGGCTCCGTGTTCGGGTCATGGGTTCCCCCCTTTTTTTTAATCAGCGACTCTCGGCAGCCCAGATGGAAATTTTATGCAATATCTTGATAATAGTAGTAGTGGAGGTGGAAACTGAGTCTTTGACGCAAATCCCCCCATAGCTGATTTTTGCATCACACGTTTTCATATCTAATCCGACCCGGTCTTGATGGACATATGGAATCTGCAGGAGGTCGCCGGGCTGACATTTTACAGGGACAAGTAGCAGCTGCCAGTTGATACCCTCCGGCCTTGAGAACGCATATGCGCAGCAGCAACGCAAACACGCTGGATCGGATCATCTGCAGACTTTAATCCAGACTGGTTCATATTTGGACTCGGCGGATTAAGATGTCGCGACGGCGGCGTACCTAGACGGAACCCTAATTTCTCTTCTACCGGAATTTTGCATAT
Organism: Triticum aestivum; assembly: GCF_018294505.1. Taxonomy (NCBI): domain Eukaryota; kingdom Viridiplantae; phylum Streptophyta; class Magnoliopsida; order Poales; family Poaceae; genus Triticum; species Triticum aestivum. The sequence goes on from NC_057804.1 coordinate 551,220,131, forward strand.
GTTGCCGCTAAAAACTTCTTCGACTTTGACAGATGAACTTGTAGTTGATATGAACCCTTTCAAACTGACACTTGCTGATTCGACGGGTCGCAATCTTCTCAAAACCCTAGGAGAGATCCCTTCAAGAACTCATCACCACCGTGCGCGGGCCCCATGGTGGGCGCCAACTGTCGTGGAATTAACACGTCAGATGTCCTTAGTGCGAGGACTTAGTCGTGAGGCCAATGCATCTATGTGGTAGCTTGAGAGGGGTTGAGCGGAATCGAGAGACGCAACACAAGACAAGGGTTTAGACAGCTTCGGGCCCCGAGAAACATCATCCGGTAACAACCCTACATGCTGTTTGAGGCTAGATCTCATTATCATCACGAGGGAGTCGCTGGTAAGCCGGCTCTTTGTGCCTAGCCCTAAGGATCGTTTCTTCTTGCCTGTCCCCCTTTGGGGAGCCCTGCCCCTCTTTATATAAGTTAAAGGGGCGGGTTACATGTAGAGTCCATCTCGGACTAAGACTTAAACTATTTTGACTTCCTTTCCTGGGCTTCTTAATGTCTGCCGGTTTAACATTGTCTGCGGGTTTAACATTGTCTGCAGGTTTAACATTGTCTGCCGGTTTAACATTGTCTGCCGGTTTAACAACGTCTGCCAGTTTATGATTGACTTAACACCTGCCGGTACTACCATCTGTCTTAACTCTGCCGGTTTAACACTTGCCAGTTTATCGTCTGTCTTAGCCATCTGTCTTAACTGTCTGCCGGTTTAACACCCACCGGTTTACCAAGCCCCGGCCGGGTTACGACTCCGGCCGGGTCATACCGCAGGGTATATCCCCGACACCGAGCGTGGAACAACTACAAACCGCCATCGGTGCTAACTCCAATCCCCAGCAAACATTCGCTGGGAGACATGGCAGTTGCAAATGCCTGCAACACAGTTACAGTACATGTGTAAGGGTGGCGGTTTTGTAAAATACTATGGCTTAAAAACAGGCCGCCGTTAGATGGAAATCTGACGGTTATGTGGGATTTGCCTCGATTGAGCTCGTGCCGAACAATTGCCAGATATCATTACTAAAAAAAGGTTAAAACACCCGGGGCTATAACTTGCACCGGCTGACCACTAACAATGATACTAACAATGTTGTAAAATGGTCAAAGACTGTGTCTACGTGGTGTTTAGAATTATATGCAAAAAAATTAGCAAGATGCCCATGCATTGCATGGCACACCATCATCACCAACTCTATTTTTTCTCTACTCCTACTCCTATAAAAGATTCAGTTGGTGATGATGGAGGCGAGGAGGCGTGTTCAGCCAGGCGTGCAGCGGACGGCACAATACTATTTGATTTGTTATAAAAACAAAGAAGAGTAGTAGAGATAGAGATAAGAGTAGAGATAGAGACTTAGGGAGGAGCACCATCTACTGCTTTGTGTGCTGCTCCTGCGCTCCATTCGGCGACCGCAACGTCCCCTACATTCACTCCCTCTTGCGCTCCATTCGGCGGGCGCTGTTGAAATTTGGGGAACGCACTCTCGCAACTGCTGGCAGCCACGACTTCACCGACGACGACTTCTTGCCCGACCACGGCAACCTCTTCCTAAACGACATGGGCGACAACCTCAACGCCAACGGTGCTGCTCCTGTTGCACTGTATGAGTTTCTGTCCTTCCTGTTCGAAATCGTGGTAGAATTCATGTTTCTACTCTGTATCCTACTAGATTCTATCTATTCATTTACTATGCTAGTCCACATGATTAGTTTAATCTCTGTTATAGTCTTCATGATTTATTTTGTGCTTATTCGGATTAAATCTCATAGTAACTTGCTCATATATTCAACTGGTGCAACATCCCCTACAGCCACTCCAGTTTCTTGGACGGCCTGGTCGATGCCTCCAAGGAGCCCTTCGTCTACTGCTATGAGTGCCCGAGCCGTTTTGGGGCTCACCGGTGGACATCGTGCATCACCTCACGGATGCGTGCAGCGGTCACTACTGGCCCTTGGCGGAGAACATCAAGTATGAGACGTGCTACCCATTCACCATGCCAGAGTCACTGGAGGATCACTGCCGCCTGCTAGTCTCGGAGGAGGATGGCAACGTCTTCCTCTTGATTGTGGGCACCAGCGAGGCCCGCGCAGGCCGCCGCTCTGTCTCTATAGTGTGCGTCAGGGGCGACGCCGCTGACGCTGACACTGACACGAGGCCGATGTATGGGTGCGTGCTCACTGTTACTACCCCTCCGAGGTACATGGGCGGCGATACCGGCTCCATCATGCTGACTAGGACTGTGCAGAGCTGGGACCTTCTCGCTGATGTGGACATGGAAGACGCATGGTATGATTTACCCCCAACGCGATGCACGGGGACTCCAAGGAGGTTCACCTGGACATACGCATTATCAAGTTAAATGTTGATCATTAGTCTTCGCTCAGTGTAATCCGCTATCTAAGCATGTGGAGACTTCCATGCATGATCTTGCTCTATTGGAGTATCACACATGAATAAAAGTGTATCCATTTATAGTTTAGTCTAGAATCTTCCTTGTACGAATTTTTACTACAGTACTAGTGAAAGACTTACTATGAACCATTTCTTACATCTCTTCTGCCCCTTCCAAGTCATCCTGATTTAATCCCTCCGTCTAGGTGTATAAGGGCATGGTTAATACTTAATAGTATAGCCAACTATTGACAATAAGAAAGTGCCATGTCATCTGTAGCCAACATGTATAACAACTGATATTCAAAAACTAATTCTTAAAGATCATTTCTTGCAAAGCACAATAAGTGTTATTTCTTCACATGTTTTGGATGCAGGTTGAACAGTTGAACGCTTTTGTTTGCAAAAGATACCTTTTTATCTATTTCACCCGGATGTTTGTGAGCTCTAGAGATGAAATAATATCCTAAGAAACCTATCGATACCCGTTACACATGAGATGACCCCCACATCCTTTGTCAAAATAAACAACTCCCGGTTCAATGCATTTCACTCTTCCGTGCAACACACGGGCACCTTACTACTATAGATTAGTACGACCAAAAATTGAACTAACATTAAATATAGTACGATAAATGCTGATGCATGTCACCTGAAATTATATCATTGAAAACTATGTTCAAATACGAATCCAATGATATAGTTTTTGTTGACATGCACTAACATGTTGTTAGTTAAATCTCCAGTCAAATTCAATGGGGAACTAATAAACCACGACCGATGTAGTACAAGTGTAGAGGGCGACGCTGCACGGGAGTCTCACCCCGCTCGTGGCGCGACAGTAAAGCCGTCATATCATAAAACCCAACCACTGCCAGTAATAAGTGGCCTGGTAAAATAAACGGACAAGCAACCATCACATCCCCCCGTATTTTTTGCATTTCATCTCTCTGCATTTACTTTCTCCGGTTCATCTCGCACACCCGATCCCTAGCTACTACTCCTAGTATCCCAAGCTACTACTCCTAGGGCCAGTTCTTTTGGCGGCTTAAAAAATAAGCCGTCTCTTCCCCAACTTTTCCCATAAGACTAGTCATAGTGGAGAGTAACATTAAGGTGCCTCACTCATTTATTTGGGCTTCTAAACTACTACTAGTACCTCCATCCTGGTTTATTCATCACCATTGTAATTTGTGGTAAATTTTGACCAAGGATTTAACTGATAAAATGTTAGTGCATGTGACATGCACAAATATTTCATTAGTTAAATTTATGATCAAAATTTGACACAGATTACAATGGGTACCAATAAACCAGGACGGAGCTAGTAGTAATGGGATTACTACTAATCTAGAAGCCTAAACGAACTGGCCCCTGGTACTCCTACTACTAGTAGTAGTACTCAAGTTGGAATTCCAATTACACGGCACAACTTGTTAGGCACAAAATTCAATACATGGTGTAGGAAGCGGTTTGGGAATTTGCATGCCTTTCCGACCAGTGAGATACTCCGTACAAAGTATGACAGAGAAATAACCACAGAGAAGGAAGGTAAAAGTAAACAATCAAACGAACATTTTTTCATTTGTTTTGCATCGAATCGTTTCACAAGCTTGACTAGTGCTGTTTTTCTACTTTTACAAAAACTGCATCGTAATGTTAAAACATGCATTTGCACGTACATAAGTAATAGTAGTACTCCCTCCGTCTAGGTGTATAAAGTCTTCCCTCCTTCTTGGTCATGGTGCACAACCAAAGATGACTTATTCACCTGGACGGAGGGAGTAGCATAGTCTGCAAGCATATTTAGACGTGTAGTGTGATAATATATAGTAGTAAAGTTTGTGCTATATGCACCTACTTACAAAATGCGTACGGATACACAAGGTTCCCAAACTTTCCCTCTTACATAATTAATTAAGGATGCTAATAATTCCCGAACGTTCGGGATTCATTTGCGTCCCAAAACTAATGAGATCACCTTACGAAACTAAATTATACTCCTACTAAAAGCCATGGCGCTCGCAGGAGCGCTTGCTGCACGCCATGAGTGCCCTGGTGCGCGGCCGTTTCCCAGCGTGCCGACATAACACCTCTTCCTCAGCCTCACAGCTCGCGAGGTGCTGATTGGTGGCTTGCCGGCGGGCGAGCGCGATCTCACCGATGTGGTGATCCGGCGCCAGCAGGTACCTCTCCTTGCTGGAAGCGTCCACCCAGTCCATGTACCGCCAAGCGTAGATGAGGCGCTTGGGCCCGACTGCACTCAGGGCTTTGGCACGGGCGTCTGATACGTCTCCGTCGTATCTATAATTTTTTATTGTTCCATGCCAATATTATTTAACTTTCATATACTTTTGGCAAATTTTTATACTATTTTTGGGACTAACATATTGATCCAGTGCCTAGTGCTAGTTCTTGTTTGTTGCATGTTTTATGTTTCACAGAAACTGAAAGAGCGTTATATCGACTAGGGGGGGGGGTGAATAGGCGATTTTTATGAATTCTTCACTGAGGAATTTGCTGGTGAGGAAATTCCTTAGCGAAGAACTACTTGCAACGGAATAAGCACTCAAAAGTAAACATAACAGAACACTAGCATAGTCATCATGATGAAATGAAGACAAGCACAGAGTAGAGAAAGCGTAAACACAGGATAACACAGGATGAAGACAGACAGACTGAAGAAATTGAACTGAGGAAATTGAGAAAGTCTTCAGTCAAAGTCTTCAAACAGATATGAACAAGCACACAACAGCTGAAATGAGGAAATGAAAGAGTTGAGGAAATAGAATCAGTAAGCTTGGTGAAGACAATGATTTGGTAGACCAGTTTCAACTGCTGTCTCAGTTGTACTTCTTGTTGGAGCGGCTAGGTATTTAAACCTGAGGACACACAATCCCGGACACACAGTCCTCACCGTATTCTCCTTGAGCTAAAGTCACACAGACCTCGCCCAATCACTCGTGGTAAGTCTTCAGGTGACTTCCAAACCTTCACAGACTAGGTCACTCGGTGATCCACAATTCCTCTTGGATGCTCTAGACCATGACGCCTAACCGTCTGGAAGAAGCATAGTCTTCAAAGGTAACAAGCGTCGGATCCACGCAGGATCAATCTCTTCAGCGATGCTCAATCACTTTGGGTTTGAAGGTGTTTGGGTTTGGGTTTTCCTCACTTGATGATTTTCGCTCAAAGTCCTCGGAGGATGGGATGCTCTCAAATGACAAGTGTCAGTTTCTCTCGGAGCAGCCAACCAGCTAGTGGTTGTAGGGGGCGGCTATGTATAGCCTAGGGAGCAGCCCGACATGATAAGACATAAATGCCCTTCAATGATATGACCGTTAGGTGGGTAGATATTTTGGGACAGCTGGCGCATAGCACAGCAACGGTCGGAATTTTGACTCTCAAATTCCTCAGGGCTATCATGTTCCTCACTGTGTAGGCAATCCGCACTGGCGAATTCCTAACTCCTCAGTCAGAACAAATTCCTCAGCAACCAGAAGAACTTCGTCTCTGTTACTGAAGAAATTGACTGAACTGTATGAGATTTCCAATGGCTTCACTCAAAGGGATTGGTAGGTGTAGGATTTTGAGTTGAGCATCACATGGAAATTTTTCCTTAGTATTTCCTCGACCCCCTTTAACAGTACGGTGTTTCCTATGACTCAAGAAAGAGAAAATGAAACTACGAAAACAAAAGTCTTCACGCTTCATGTTCCTCGAATGAATTCCAAGTCTTCAAGGTCACACCAATTTCTTCACTTTCAAAGTCTTCAAAAGTCTTCAGAAATCCAAAGTCTTCAGTTGAAGAACTTCATTTTTAGGGGTCGACTTTATCTATAAATATCAACCTCCTCATAGACTTATAGACCTGTGTACACTCACAAACGCATCAGTCCCTTAACCTATAAGTCTTCAATACACCAAAATCACTAAGGGGCACTAGATGCACTTACAATCTCCCCCTTTTTGGTGATTGATGACAATATAGGTTAAGTTTTCAACGGGGATAAACATATGAAGTGTAAATACTAATATTGAGGAAATTGATTGCAAGATATAGAAGAACCCCCCCTGAAGACGTGCATAGTGAGGAATTTGCTTTTGAAGCAATGCACACTTGAAGAGTATAATCATGGAGATCTCCCCCTATATCTTGTAATTCATACACACATTTGACATATAATATGAAGAATTTCAAATGCATGATGAAATATGGTGACTGATGTAATTCATCATGCGTGTATTGCCATTAGTGAGGAATAAGCATGCAGAAGAACTTAGCAAAAGTATTAGGCCACCATAGAGTTTAAGTTTACAACTCGATCCAGCAAAGTCAGAAGAACGAGAGTTGTAACTTAGCAAAAAAACACCCATATAAGATAGACCCGCTTGAATACTAACTCAAATCCCCCCCTTGTCATCGAATGACCAAAAGGGTTGAAAATGAGGACTAACGCCCCTGAAGAATATCATGATGATGGAGGAGCGCCAGTGTTATTGGGGTTGTGTGTCGTTGTAGGGCCTGCCGCACTGTCGTCCAAGTCTTCATACTCGTGTCGCATGATGAAGAAAACGAACTGGCTACCAAGGTAGGAACCTTGACCTTCTTGTATTTCTTCGGTGGAGGAGCAGACTAGTCAAAATCATCCTTGAAACCCATTTTCTTCAGATCTTCTTCACCATAGAGATGTGATAGAATATCCCAGGTGCGATCGAAGACTTCATGGAGGTAGTAATGGTTTTTCTTCACTGCATTATGTGTAGCAGTCATGTTGTGAAGAATAGAACCAAACTGACGCTTAACCCATTTGTGGTTTTGATCCACCTTCTGGTGAAGACTAAGAAGCAGCTCACGATCAGTCATAACACGAGGAGCAGTGGCTTGAGGATTTGACTTGGGTGCATTGGCAGCAGAATCATGAGTGGCAGAGTCATCATTGGTGGAATAAGATGCAACTTTGCAAAATTGACCATCCAATGGACGAATGCCTTCATCAATAATAGCAGGTGCCTTGCCCTTTTCATCACCCGAGGAATGTGTCCGCTTGAGGACTTCAATTGGGGGCAAGTAGCTAAGGTGATTCTGAAAGTCAGCTTTGTAGTTGAGTGAAGACCTTGTTTTGAGGAATCTTATAATCCAAGGGGTATAAGGCTTCAGCTCAAACGATGAAAGTGCAACATTTTCCAGAGTTCTCATGAAGAAATCATGATAATTGATAGGGATGCCATGCATGATGTTGAATAGCAGATTCTTCATGATGCCAACAATTTCCTCATCAGATGAGTCGTGGCCTTTGATAGGACTCAAAGTCTTCGTCAGAATGCGATAGACAGTTCTTGGCACATACAACAATTCCTTCACAAGGAATTTGGTCCTTGGGGCTTGACCGGGCTTCAGAGGCTTCATTAGCACTTGCATGTAATGAGCAGTAAGTTTAGGTTCTTGGTACAGACAACGAGCACCTTCAGGTGTAGGACTGATTGGCAGGGCATGAAGTAATTTAGAGGCCGGTGCCTTATAATGAGTGTTTTTGGTCATCCCGTCCAACACCCAAGTGTTGATATCATCAACATCACCTGTGACGTGCAGCATTGTGTAGAACTGAAGAATAAGCTCTTCATTCCAATCAACAATGTCAGATCTAAAGTTGAGCAGTCCTGCATCATGAAGCACACTGAGGACTTGAGAGAAGCAAGGCATTGATTACATGTCCACGTGAGGAATATGCTCGTGGTCGAAGACTTTGTCTTTGTTGAAAAGCAGTGAAGAATAGAAATTGGCCTGGCTGGCAGTCCAAAAGCGCTTCCTTCTAAGATGAGCAGAGTCATAAGGATTGAATTCAGTGAAGAAAACATGCTCGCCGAAGAAGTCATCAGCCTTGAATTTTTGCTTCTTTGAGAAGGGATCCTTTGGCTTGGGCTGAGGAGTATCAGCCAATTGCATCACCACCTCAGGAAGCACAATCTCAGGATCCACAGGCTAAGGAATTTCAGGCTCTTCTTCAGCTGCAGCCTGGGTCTTCAATTCTTCATTAACATTTTCATCAACACTAGTGGCAGGAATTTCTTCATGGACAGATGGGGTTGCATGAGGTTCTTCAGATCCCATTTGTACTTCAGTAGCAATAGGTGACTGAGGAATTGATTGAAGTGGGGTGAACAGTGGAGAGTTGGGGTGCTGACTTCCCCAAAAGTCATCATTCAGCACGGGTATGGTAGAACCAATGTCCACATCCTCATCTTCCATTTCTTCAATGCCGGCCTCTTCAGCAGTAAACTGAGGCATAGGCGAGGAGATAACTGGTGTTGAAGGGATTGCATCCACTTCAATTTCTTCATCCAACTGCTCTGACGAAGCAGCAGAAGGAATTTCTCACTTGGAATCACATAATCTTCATCAAAAGGAACAAGGTCCTTTGATGACATGAAAGAGACAGGAATGGCATCAATTGGGTTGTCAATTGAGCTTGTCAAAGGCTTCATCTTCTTCGGAGCTGAAGAATCTGATGAAGTTGATGTCTTCCTTTTCTTCACAGCTGCATGCTCTATAGCCTTGGTCTTCTTCACATCTGATGCAGATGGAAGGATTGGAATTGGCATTGGTGCAGAGGAATTTGGTTCATTTTCTTCAGGCACAACTGATGCAGTTGCCCTGACTTCTTGATTTTCTTCAGGCGCACCACTATTGGATGCCCTGGCAATTTCTTCAGCGGCTGGAATGCAATCATCAGCCCTGGTACTTTCATTTTCTTCAGCAGCCTAATTGTCATCAGCGGTGCTGGCATGTTCTTCAGTAGGCTGTGCACATGCTTCAGCCTGAGGATTTTCTTGTTGCGTTGGGTTTGCAACATTTGAAGTGAATTTATCAGTAATCTTCACAAATATGACTTTGGCCCCAAGCCAGTTAGCATAGTTGTGATCAAATTCATCACTCAGTTGCTTGATCTTAGCTTGTATGGCAACGAGTTGTTTAGGGGAAAGATTGAGGATGTTGTCCTTTAGGTAGCGCTGCTTCTTGTACTGCGCTTTCTTCAATCTTCTTCCTTCTTGAAATTTCCATATTTCTTCTTCAATGAAGGCAGTTAAAACATGACTTTGACCAGGAGTGAGGTTCATCTCCGGCAAAGGCGTGTTTGGGTCCTTGTGCCATAGATCGATGAAATCTAGGATCAACTTCGGATCCAGTAACATTGGCACATTGCTGCCTTTGGCTCTAGCGGCCCTGGCCTGCCTGTCTCTGATGATTTCGGCAAGTTCTTCATCATCAGCCTCATCATCATCGGAGGGCACTTGAAAGGCGACCTGCTTCTTGTGAGGACTTGGTCGAGGGCCTCGTCCAGCAGTGGCCTTTTTCTTCAGCAAAGAGGGGCCAGTTGAGGAATTTGGTGCAGCTGAGGAACTTGTAGACGCTCCTGAGGCAATTGAGATGCCTATAGTCCTTTGACACATGGCAAGATGCACAGGTGCAGAAGATTTAGTTGGAGCAGCTGAGGACTTTGTCGGAGGAGCTGAGGACTTTGAAGGAGGAGGAGCAGTTTGAGGGGTTGGCCGTGAGGACTTTGAAGAATCTGGCCATGAGGGCATTGCTGAGGAACTTGGCCGAGAGGGCATTGAGGGTGAATCACTTGGCTTGTGAGCAGGCTTCTTGGCCATGGCCTTCTTCGGCTTGCTTGCAGAGGCCTCAGTAGCAGCAGCAGCAGCAGCAAAGTCTTCATTGAATTTCCTCACTGCTTCTTTTGCCTGTTTGGCCAGTTTGTCCTGGCGCTTTGCCCATTCATCAGGATAATCCTCACCGCGCTTGAGGCTGGTGGGATCTGCCAATTGGCCAGGTGCCAACGGAGGTCTTGGGCATGGAGGGTTGAGAGCAAATTTCTTCATATATTTGGGAGTAACATATCTGTACTCCCTCCATTCCCGTGCCCATCTCCTCTCAATCTTTTAAATGTGCACCTTGCGCTGATTTCTATCCTCGTCAGGGGGTGTGCAGTACCCAGCATAAATGTCATCATGGATTTCAAAAGCAGTATTGACCTGAGGCCTCTTTCCACCCTTCTGTGGCTTCTTACCATCAGCCATTTTCTTCAGTTGAGGAATTTGAACAATGGAATTCTTTGATGTATGCAACTTTTCTTCGAGGAATGCTGCAAATGAGTTAAGTTGATGAGAACCTAGTGATTCAGCAGCAGACATGAGTACCTGTGAATAGAGTATAGTTGCAAGGAATTTGGAGAGGTCATATGCGTTCTCAGAAGGTTTTTCAAAAAGAATAAGTTTGAGGAATTTGACCAGATGAGTCTTGAAGAATTTCACTAAGCGTTCTTTGTCTTAGGTTCCAGAGTTGTCTAGATCGAAGATCCACACAATTGAGGAATCTTGAAGAAAAATTATTGCTTAGAGAAATGAATCAAGAGCAGATGACATGTGAGGTGTTCAGTGTGTGAGGATTTGAAGAATAAACACCTTTGAAGATTTTCAAGAAAACATTTGAATCAAAGAGGGCAGTAAAAGTAACTTTTAATTACCCTTGATGAAGAACACGACGAACTGGGAAGTGTAGATGTGAAGTTCGTCAGTTCAGATCTTCCACGCCCTAACTCGGCAGAGGAAGACAGCTACGGCGGCGGTGGAGTGAAGAAATCCGCAACCGGCGCGAGTACAATAGCGACGAGGTTGAGGTAGTGAAGCTCTTCCTCACCGGCGATGATGAAGTAGCGGCGGCGCTAGGGTTTGAGAAGCTCGAGGGGGAGTGAGAACGAGCAGAGTAAAAAAACGAAGTGAGGAAGGGGAAGGGGTATTTATAGTCGGAGTGAAAAATTGTACGTTCGAGGAAATCGGACGAACGTGCCCCTGGCCCTTCTCATTCGCTTGACATGTGTCACCCACATACTGAGAGGTGGCGATCATGTGAGATCGTGGGTGAATAGAAAAGTATTATCATGGGATGCGGAACTGTTTGAGCGGCAAAGCCGAAAATTTAGATAAGATAAGTTAAAAGTTCCCTTCGGAAATTCTTCAGCTGACAAGGACACAATGAAAAATTTGAGCGAGTTTCAAATAGAACGCACATGAAGAATTTGTGAACAGACTGGGTTGAGTTTAGCATAGAGGGGGAAGGGTCCGATCACATTCACTTAGCAGAAAAATCAACTTGAAGAATTAGTAATAAGTATATATATATATATATATATATATATATATATATATTCAAATGAAGAACAACGACGGAAAGAGTGAAGACAATGCAGAGTTGAATAATTTGAAAAACTGAGGAATTTCAAAAATGAAAAAAACTCAAATTGAAGATTTTCAACTTTGGTTGGTGGCGTAACCCACTGTATAAGAAAGCTGATTTTAGACACCGCGTACAATTGTCATAGGGCTCTGAGAATCAATTTCTTCATTAATTTCTTCACACTTAGAGGGTTAGTCTTCATTGATTGAAGAAAAACGTTACTTTGTGTGTTGCACATCTAAGTCATCAATTTTGCATAAGAGTTAGGTTGTGTGTCCTTTTTAGAGAACATTCGAAGATTCTAGAATATTTAGCTCAACCGTAACTTGCTAAATGTCTTCTCATCCAAGGGCTTAGTGAAGATATCGGCCAGCTGGTCTTCAGTGCTTGCGTGGTCGATGGAGATGTCGCCCTTCAACACATGATCATGAAGAAAATGATGACGAATCTAGATGTGCTTTGTCTGCGAGTGCTGAACTGGGTTATGAGCAATCTTGATAGCGCTCTCATTGTCACATTAGAGAGGCACATTATTCATGTTGATGCCATAGTCCTTGAGTGTTTGCTTCATCCATAGTAATTGAGCACAACACGATCCAGCAACAATGTACTCAGCTTCTGTAGTAGATAGTGATACGCAGTCCTGTTTCTTCGAGGACCAACAGACCAAAGATCGTCCGAGGAAATGGCATGTGCCTGACGTTGACTTGCGGTCCACACGATCACCAGCATAGTCAGAGTCTGAATATCCAATGAGATCAAAGGAAGAGCCCTTGGGATACCATAATCCAAGTGTTGGTGTGTGAGCTAGATATCGAAGAATATGCTTCACAGCCTTATGGTGTGATTCCTTTGGTGGAGCTTGAAATCGGGCACACATGCAAACACTGAGCATAATATCCGGCCTAGATGCACATAGATACAATAAACAGCCAATCATGGAACAATATTCCTTTTGATCGAAGTCTTTACCATTTTCATCAGTGCATAGATGGCCATTTGTGGGCATAGGAATTTTGACCCCTTTGCAATCTTGCATGCCGAATTTCCTCAATACATCTTTGAGGTATTTCTCCTGAGATATGAATATGACATTGCGCTGTTGACGAATTTGAAGACCTAAAAAGAATTTCAATTCTCCCATCATAGACATTTGATATTCTTCACTCATCATATAGGCAAATTCATCACTATAACGTTGGTCAGTACAGCCAAAAATGATATCATCAACATAAATTTGGCACACAAACAAGTCACCATCATAAGATTTAGTGAAAAGAGTTGGGTCGAGTGAACCGAGTTTGAAGCCTTTCTTCATGAGGAATTCCTTTAAAGTATCATACCACGCCCGAGGGCCCTGCTTGAGGCCATACAGGGCCTTATTGAGTCTGAAGACTTTGTCAAGATGCTTTGGATCTTCAAAACCTGGGGGCTGAGCAACATATACTTCTTCCTCAAGCTTACCATTGAGGAATGCACTTTTCACAACCATTTGTTGTAAGATGATATCATGATGGTTAGCATAAGCAAGTAATATGTGAATAGCCTCAAGTCTAGCAACAGGTGCAAAAGTTTCATTGAAATCAATTCCTTCAACCTGTGTGTAGCCTTGAGCTACAAGCTGTGCCTTATTCCTCACCACAAGACCATTTTCATCTTGCTTGTTGCGATAGATCCACTTTGTGCCAATGATATTGTGCTTGCGAGGATCTGGACGTTTGACCAGTTCCCAGACGTTGTTGAGCTTGAACTGATGTAATTCTTCTTGCATAGCTTGAATCAACTCAGGCTCAAGAAATGCTTCATCTAACTTAGTGGGCTCTGTGATAGAGACAAAAGCAAAGTGCCCACAAAAGTTAGACAAATGTGAAGCTTTTGAGCATGTGAGAGGACTTGGTGCTTCAATGTCATCGATGATTCTCTCAATTTGCACTTCGTTTGGAATGCGAGGATGAGCGGGTTGTCGTCGAGGAATTTGATCCACATTTTCTCCAGGACCATTTTCCTCAGCACCATTTTCTTCAGGTGCACCAGCTCGACGTTCTTCACGTTCTGGAATGAATTCTTCAGCAGATTCTTCGGTAGGAATGACATCCTCAGTAGCCTTCAACTTGATAGATTCCTCAGGTGCTGGTTCATCTAACACATAAGGTAGGTGCTCTCTTTGCGAGCCATTAATTTCATCAAACCGCACATCTACAGTTTCAACAACTTTGCGAAGAACGTTGTTGAAGACTCTGTAGGCATGCGAGTCCTTTTCGTAACCAAGCATAAAACCCTCATGTGCTTTCGGTGCGAATTTAGAATTGTGATGAGGATCTCTAATCCAACATTTAGCACCGAAGACTTTGAAATAACTCACATTGGGCTTTTTGTCAGTGAGGAGTTCATAAGTAGTCTTCTTGAAGAATTTGTGAAGATATACTCTGTTGATGATGTGGCACGCAGTATCAATTGCCTCAATCCAGAAACGACGAGGTGACTTGTATTCATCAAGCATAGTGTGGGCCATCTCAACAAGAGTTCTGTTCTTGCGCTCCACGACGCCATTCTACTGAGGAGTATAAGGAGCAGATAACTCATGAGTAATACCAAGTTCATCAAGATAGTCATTAAGACCATAACTCTTGAACTCGGTCCCATTGTCACTTCTAATGTGCTTGATCTTCACACCAAAGTTGGCTGAAGCCCTCGAGGAAAATCGTTTGAAGACTTCCTGCACCTCACGTTTGTAAGTGACAATGTGCACCCATGAGTAACGCGAATAATCATCAACAATAACAAAGCCATATAGAGATGCATCATTTATAACTACTGAATAATGATTAGGACCAAAGAGATCCATGTGAAGCAATTCAAATGGTCGAGTGGTAGTCATGATAGTCTTCGCTGGATGCTTGGCCCTTGTCATCTTTCCAGCTTCACAGGCTCCGCATAAGTGATCCTTGAGGAATTTGACATTTTCAATGCCAATGACATGCTTCTTCTTCGCGAGCGTGTGCAAATTCCTCATGCCAACATGACCAAGTCGTCGATGCCATAGCCAGCCATCTGAAGCTTTTGCAAGTAGGCATACGGCCGGTTGTGGTCCTGTAGAGAAATCAACAATATACAAGTCTCCTCTCCTAAAGCCTTCAAAGACTTTGGAATTGTCAGCTTCCATGATCACAACACAACGATATTTGCCAAAGACAACAACCATATCGATATCACAAAGCATCGAGACAGACATGAGGTTGTATCCTAAGGACTCGACAAGCATGACTTTCACTACAAAAAAAGACACATCCGTGACATTTTGGGCCGAACGAATTTTTTTCCTGTCATACATATGACACTTCTATGATGATAATTGTGACAAAACCCGGTACCATCATAGATGTGGTGGGCTCCTACTTCTATGACAAAAAATCATGACAGAAAATAGGCTTTTCGTCCTCGGCGGGCCGGAGACGCAGCTGCATGACATTCTTTGGGCCGTCCATGACGGAAAAAACCGTGGTAGAAGCGAGGGCGAGGAAAATTTCGGGGAGTTCCCAGTTACGGTGGGAGGTCGGGGGCCGAGCGATGCGCGTTTCTCTTGTACACGTACGCGCATGTGTGCGAGGTGCTGGCTCTAACTAAACCCGAGTGAGGCGTTGGGCTCTAACTGAACCCGAGCAATTGCACTGCAGGCTACACGTTACTAAACCCGAGCAATCGATCGATGG
Organism: Triticum aestivum; assembly: GCF_018294505.1. NCBI lineage: Eukaryota > Viridiplantae > Streptophyta > Magnoliopsida > Poales > Poaceae > Triticum > Triticum aestivum. The sequence goes on from NC_057804.1 coordinate 551,235,515, forward strand.
TTGTTAATTGAACCCGATCGAGCGATTCCTTTGCTACTGCTGCTAACTGAAGCCGATCGATTGGATGAACAGTGAGCGTTGCGGCGGCGGGGGGGGGGGGGGTTGGGTGAATAGAGAGCAGCGGGCGTGGATGCAGGACCCCGTGGCATTGCCTCTGGATGAACAGGATGACCCCGTGGAGGGCTGGATGAACAGTAGACGGTGAAGGGGTGCCCGTGGAGGGGTGGTTGAACAGTAGCCGGTGGAGTAGCGCGTGGTGGAGGCTGAATAAACAGGAGCCCGTGGAGGCTGGAGGAGGTCGACGGTAGCCCATGGAGGTTGGAGGAGGTCGACGGTGGAGATGAACAATATCCCGTGGAGTCCCGTTTTGCGGTACGCCACACCCCTCCCGGTGAACAGGACCCCCGTTTCGACCGTAGCGCTCCAACACAAGTCCGTTTTGTCTGTTTTACGGTACGCCACACCCCTCCCGATGAACATGACCCCTGTTTTGACCGTAGCACTCCAACACAAGTCCATTTCGTCCGTTTTGTGGTACGCCACACCCCTCCCGATCAACAGGACCCCCGTTTCGACCGTAGGAGGTCCGTTTCCTCCGTTTTGCGGTACGCCAGACCCCTCCCGATGAATAGGATCCCGTTTCGAATGTGGCCGGGCAAACACAAGGCCGTTTCCTCCGTTCTGCGGTACGCCAGGCCTCGTTTCCATCGCCTGTTCCATCCTAGCCCTCTCGATGAACACGATGACACATTTCGTTCCGACCCAGCCGGTTGGCTCCCCATGAACACGACGATGATGCTGTTTCTCCGTTCCAACCCAGCCATGTACATGAGCCATGGCCGTATGTATGCGAGAGTAGGCGTTTGAGACCCCGCTCGTATGTACACATACGTGGCCATATTTTCTTTCTTGCACACTGGCCGATGTACGTACGTGTACATGCTACATGCACGCCTCTATTACGACACGTACGCGCCTCTACTACGACACGTGCGCGCCTCTACATCGACCAGTATGTACACACACGTTCGCGACCAGAATGACAACGCTACGTACGCTTCGACCAGGTGGGTCCCGACTGTCAGGCACTTACTTGCGTGCGAAGATGTAGCTGGTGGGTCCCAGCAGTTAGGGGGGCGAATCGTTTTTTTTGCCTGGATGCACTTCCTTGCGTGCGAAGGTGTAGCTGGTGGGTCCTAGTAGTCAGGGGGCGAATCGTTTTTTTCTCGGACGCACTTCCTTGCGTGCGAAGATGTAGCTGCTGGGTCTTAGCAGTTAGGGGGGCAAATCGTTTTTTTTGCCTGGACACACTTCCTTGCGTGCGAAGATGTAGCTGGTGGGTCCCAATAGTCAGGTGGGAAACATTTTTTTCATGAAATATGGAGGCCCGTCTGGTGGGTCCCTACCGTCAGGTGGAGGAATAATTATTTGCGCGTAATAAGGAGGCACTTCCTTGTGGCTCCTGTGGACCCAGCTGTCAGCCCCTCCACGTACATTCCATGTCCGATGGAAGTCGTTCCTTGACCACGTTGACCATGCCGCGCCGAGAGCACCACGGCGGTGGACGACGGCGAGGCCTAGGAAGGGGACGACGTGGAGCCAGGGAAGACGCGGTAGTGGATGCACACGTGGAGAGGAGTACGAGGGTTCACTGGTTCGGCTACGCTGCCGTCGCTGCAGAATAACAGGGGGTGTGGATGAGTGGAGGGATGGCCTGGCCAGCGGTGGGAGTAGTAGGGGGCAGTGAGGCCTCCGCGGCAGCACAACCGGGCACGGGAGGCAGGAGCAGGCGACACGACCGGCGCTGCTTTGGGCGGCTGGAGCAAGAAGACCAGATGTTGAAGAAGCACGATGGCCGTTGGATGGACATCATACGGTCACTGCAGCTAGAATCGTTTATATTGACTAAGTTGACAAAGCCCTTGGTACGTCAACTTAGTAGGCCCACTGGTCAGCTTCTGAAATGGTGCGCCCCAGATGTCAGGGGGAGGAATCATTTTTTGGGCAGGTGAAGCTAGAATATCCGAGATTGAAGAAGAAGCACGACATCCGTTGGATGGACATCCAACGGCCACTGCTGCTAGAACCGTGTGTTGACTATAATTTGACAAAGCCTTGCATACGCGTCAACTCTTTTTTTTAGGGGATGCATCAACTTAGTAAGGCTAGAAGTGTGTGGCAGAGAACTTATAGCCCATTTGAGATTTGTAAGAATGTGTAGCCCATTTTTGAATTCTAATGGAATTTACTACAACCCATTTACAATTTGTTAAAAGTACAACCCATTTCAACCAACCGTTCAAAACAGAATTCAATAAAATTTCCCACATTTTGACGGGATCAGAAATTTTTTTATCCCGAAATTTCTAGTCAGACTAAATACAATTTCAATATAAATTTATATTACGTAAAAATCCAATGAAACATTGCGCTCGCAACAATTAATGAAATTAAAATTTTCAATATCCAAAAATAATATTTTATAAAGTAATTACATGTTTGATGCATTTTTTATAGTTACTGCCCAGTTTTTATAATCACATCCCATTTATTATTTCTTAAAGCCCATTTTCTTGTTAAGCCTAATGCATCCCTCCTAGGAAAGATTTGCAGCCTAGCGGGGCGGAGAATAACAACTTGACCTTGCCTGGATATTCCTAAAAAAAGTATAGCTGGGCTAGCCATTTTTAGCTTGAAAAAAATTAATATCTGGGCTGGATATCTGGCCTGGGCTAGATGGGCCACAGCCTGCCCAGTTAATACCTGCTGCGATGTTTTCGTTGTTGTTCAGAGGAGAAAAATTAATATTTGTGCTAAACATCGAAAAACTCTGCAGTGCTCACACCTCAAAAACACAAATACTGCTCGAGCTGCTTGGTCCCAGCTGTCGGCCGCTTCTTGTGCAATTCTCTCGTTTAGTGACTACTCCCTCCTTTCCGGTTTATAGTGCTTAATTCAAAAATCTAACCAATCAAGGTAGATGGCGAGTGGTGGAATACTTTTTGTAGTTTTTCAAAATCACCTAATTAATGCTCTTGTTATCCTCAAAAAATTATGTTTATCAATGCATTAATTGCAATGCATGCATGCATAAGGTACATGCATTGTTCAATTTTCTCTTAATACTTGCATGCAATGATTTAATGCACCTTGGAATCTGAACATGTGATGGAAAACAATCAAATTGAGCCTTATAAAATGGAAAAACTAAAATTTTGAGATAAGCCCTATAAACCAGAAAGGAGGAGTACATAGGTTGACAATGGTGTGGGACCGTGATGTCAGGAAACCAGGAGGAAGCAAAATAAATTATAGTTATATATATATATATATATATATATATATATATATATATATATATATAATAAGGAGGCACTTGCGTACGTGAGGCTATGGCCCTGGTGGGTCCCCATTGTCATCCTCTCCAAGTAAAGTCATCTCCTCGCCCGTGCGCGCTGTCCGCCTGAAACAGTCAGCACCGCCCGCCCCACTTCCCGGTGCAGGCGATTGCTCCGCCTTCAAACGACACAAGTGACGTCCGTCCGTCCATCTGCTACCCACATTAATGATACGCGGTTGCCGAGGCGGCTACTCCGGCGCCACATGTCTGTCCCTCCGCCGCCCACCATTGCTATATAAACTGCTGCGTCGGCCATAGCTGTAGTCATCCGCATCCGTTCCCTTTCTCCTGTCCACACCACTACTGCCCACCATGACTTCCTCGCGCTCCAGCGCTCTTCGGGATGGACGGACGACAGACCACAAGGAGATGACAGCCATTGCTGCCGACCGGCTGGCCGGCAGGCAGCCAGAGGACGATGATGTCCCAATGTAGAACATGGTAGTCGACGATCCGACGCCAACCCCCTCCTCCGTGCCATCCTCGCCAGTGCATTGCACCATGACCATCGGCGAGGTCCGTACCCAATATATGGACACAATGAGGCAGATGCGTGAGGAGCAGTTCCGGGAGGCGCAGGCCAACGCCGCCTACAACCACCATCTCCTCCAGCAGCACCTGCGGGCGGAGGAGGAGATCGCCGCGGAGTGGGCGGAGCAGGAGGCGCTGCTCGACTCGTACCGCTCCACCCGCAAGGGCCGCCTCGAGCGCTGGCGGTACCGTATGCGGGTGGCGGAGGCTGTGTTCGCCTACAAAGAGGGCGATGAAGCAGACGAGGCGCTGTTTGGCGAGGCCGAGGACGAGGCAGAGGACAATGCCGGCTCCGACGAGTCCCCCTCTGCTGGCGTCGACGAGGCTGTAGCGACTCGACCTCAAACAGTCAAGTCTCTGTGCCTCAATGTCATCCCTGGATCAGTAATGCTGACACGCACAATACTCGAAGGATTTATAATAGAGTAGCAATCACACACTTATTACATCGAATGTCTCAAAAGAGAACTTATTACAATAATATGGCTTAAGGCCATCTAATGCGATAACATCGGAAGGCTTGGAAGATAAAGTGAGTCCATCAACTCCAACGGCATAGCTGAGCTGCACGACAACGACCTAACGAACCTTACTCCTCATCTGAAAAGTCTGCAACATAACACGTTGCAGCCCAAAAAAGGGTCAGCACATGGAATATGCTAGCAATATAACACAGTAGAGCAAGAACATGATAATGCTATCACTACATGCATATTTGGCTGGTGGAAAGCTCTAGGGTTATAGTTTTGCGAAAAGCAAAATTTTCCCTACATCAAAGGAATAAATTTAATTTAACTATCATGGTGGTTGAAACATTGAGAAGGTATAACCCCAACTCAATCCCAAATTAAAATAATTATCAACCCAACAATATTAATTATGAGTGATGAGATACATTTGATAACCCAAGTACTAGATACTCAAAACTTGTCCATAACCGGGGACACGGCTAACCATGATTAGATTGTACACTCTGCAGAGGTTTGCGCACTTTTCCCCACAAGACTCGATCGCTTCCATTGGATTTCTCGCACTGCATGGTGTTTGAGAAACGGATGACCGAGGCATAGTCTTTCAGAAACATTAACTCCCTACTCCAGGTAGACCATACCAAACCTACAAAACCCACTACCTGCTGATCTACCTCTTCAAGAGCTTCACGTAACTTACTCAACTATGCTAGAGCCCATAATAGCTTGTGGTTGCACACAGAAGTTTCTAGCATGAATCATCTTAGTTCCCTTTAAGCCTGGGTGGCGGTCCATAGGAAGATCACACGGTTACCCCGGGATTTCCAAAAAAATACAGACAACACTGGGTTCCCCAGGTGCCTCAATCCACCCAGATGTGTATTAAAGTTTCCACCTTAAGTTGAACCATTAATTAACAATCTCACATCTGTCATGGATACACTCAAACCCAGTCCACGTCTACGAGCATAGCATAGTAATATAAGCATAACGTAGAAGTAACTCCCAAGGGTTTGATAATAAGCAAGGCAATAGGTTCTACCTGATCAACTACTTCCCAATACCCTCAAGTTAAAGATGTCCTAATCATGCAATGTTTGAGGATTGAACTAATGCAATGAAAACAGGGTATGAAAAGAGTATGATCAATGTGTTGCTTGCCTTGCTGACGATCCGTGAATCCTAGAGACTCGTAGTAACACGCTTCGCACTCCAGGAATTCTATCGCAAACAAACAATAACATACATAAGCAACTAGCAAAGATGCACAAGCAAAACTTCAAATAAAAGAGATTGACCAGAAAGTTCAACTTAAGAACTCCGGTTTGCAAAAAGAATCAAATCAAACGGAGCAACGAAACTCAAACGGCGAAAGAAACAAGACCCGTTTACTAATCTGGACTAATGTCAATTTTTACAGTATCAAAATCTTTTTTAAGTTGATTAAACAGAAAGAGGGTCTCGAGACAAAACTCTAGGCGTTTGAATCACCTGATTCAGACTAACGAGCGAAAAGATAAACAGAAACTAAGATTGGATCAGAAATCGCGACTTAAAAATAATCGCAGATAAATCTGATAAAAGAAATCTGACGAACAGGCTAACGAACGAGTGTTCGTTATCTGTAACTAACGGGAGAAAACCGTTCGTTTAAATGAACGTACGGACGAACGTCCGCTAATTAGAAGAATCGATAAAACTGGCGAACTGATCTAGAAAAAAATGAACTAGGGTTTCTAAAAAAAATGTTTTTTTTTAAAACCGGCGGCTCAGATCCGGCGCGGTACGTCCGGCGAGGTGGCTCCGACGAGGCGGGGTTGGGTGGCGGGGCGGTGCCTCGCGGGGCGGCGGGGCTCGGCGGCGGCGCGGGCGGCAACCGGCGGCGACGACGAGGCGCGGGCAGCGGCGGCTGGCGCGGGCGGCGACGGCTGCGGCTCGGGAGGCGCGGCTCAGCGGCGGCGGTGGTGGTGGTTTGGGGCGGCGGCGCGGCGGCTTATAAAGAGGGGGGAGGGGGGCTGGAGGAGGGGGCAAGGCGCGGCGGCGACGAGGAGTCCCGGTCGGACTCCTCGTCCTAGTCAGCAGCGGCGGCGCGGGGAGTTGGGCCGGCCCGGCTGGCTGTCGGCCCAGTTGGTGCCCGAAGTTTTTTTTTTAAAATAATTTCGCAGACCGAAAATCCTAGAAAATAAAATAAAAACCTAAAAATGCCAAAACAAATTTTCACCGTCTAAATAAAATATTTTGAACGAGATGAACATTTTCTTGGCCTTAAAAATGAAATTTTAAAAACGTGCAATTTTTCTAATGCCAATAAAATCCAAATAAACTCAAATAAAAACAAACAAATGATTCTAACATTTTTCCTCCAATATTTCAATGGTTTTGGAGAAATCATATTATCTCCTCTCAAGTATTTTTATAAGAAATATTTTTCGGAGAGAAAAATAATTAAAATCAAAATCCTCGTTTCACAATTTGCTAGGAAACAAATATGAAAACTGGGAAATCCCCAACTCTCTCCGAGGGTCCTTGAGTTGCTTAGGATTTCGAGGATTGCAGAGCGGAAATGCAATAAAATATGATATGCATGGATGACCTATGTATAACATTCCAAATTGAAAATTTGGGATGTTACAAACCTACCCCCCTTAAGATGAATCTCGCCCTCGAGATTCGGGTTGATCAGAAAATAGGTGTGGGTGGTCCTTGCGAAGATCATCCTCTCGTTCCCAGGTGGCTTCATCCTCGGTATGGTGGCTCCACTGAACTTTGCAAAACTTGATAACCTTGCTGCGAGTGACTCGGCTGGCAAACTCAAGAGTCTTTACTGGCTTCTCCTCATAAGTCAAATCACTGTCCAGCTGAATTGCCTCCAGGGGTACTGTATCTCTTAACGGTATATCGGCCATCTCAGCATGACACTTTTTCAGCTGCGAGACGTGGAACACATCATGAACTCCTGACAATCCTTCAGGTAATTCTAGCTTGTAGGCAACTTCTCCCATCCGTTCCAAAACACGATACAGTCCTACAAATCTCGGGGCTAATTTTCCCTTAACTCCAAATTGTTTAACTCCTTGCAAAGGTGATACTCGCAGATATACTCTATCTCCAATTTCATAAGTTACTTCCTTGCGTTTCGAGTCGGCATAACTTTTCTGCCTGGACTGAGCTACCTTCAGTCTATCACGAATCAACTTAACCTTCTCCTCAGACTCTTTGATCAAGTCTGGTCCAAACAACTGTCGGTCTCCTACCTCATCCCACATCAACGGTGTTCTACACCTGCGTCCATACAGAGCTTCGAACGGTGCCATCTTCAAACTGGCTTGGTAGCTATTGTTGTATGAAAACTCTGCGTAGGGCAAATTGTCATCCCAACTAGATCCATAATCTAGCGCACAGGCTCTCAACATATCTTCCTGTATCTGGTTGATTCTCTTGGTCTGTCCATCTGTCTGCGGGTGGAATGCTGTATTGAACTCCAATCTCGTACCCAAGGTCTGGTGTAACTGATGCCAAAACTTTGAAGTAAACTGTGTCCCTCTATCTAATACGATGCTCCTCGGAACTCCATGCAGACATACGATCCTGGACATATATATCTTGGCCAACTTTGCACTTGTATAGGTGGTTTTCACCGGGATAAAGTGAGCCACTTTGGTCAAGCGATCCACTACTACCCATATTGAGTCATATCCTGCTTTGGTCCTGGGTAGTCCGGTGATAAAGTCCATGCCAAGTTTATCCCACTTCCATTTGGGTATCGGCATAGGCTGTAACAGTCCTGCTGGCTTCTGATGTTCTGCCTTCACTCTCTGACATACATCACATACGGCCACATACTTGGCGATATCCTTCTTCATACCAGTCCACCAGAAACGTTCTTTTAAATCCAAATACATCTTGGTGTTTTCAGGGTGTATCGAGTATGGTGAGTCATGAGCCTCCTGAAGTATTAACTTCCTGATCTCTGGGTTATTAGGCACATAAACTCGGTCCTCAAACCATAAGGTATCGTGCTCATCCTCACGAAAACCTTTGGCCTTTCCTTCGCTCATCTTCTCCTTTATCTCAACAATCTCCTTGTCCTCCTTCTGAGCTTCTTGAATTTTGTTCAACAAGGTCGACTGAACCTCCATTGTTGCAAGGAAACCTCTGGGAACAATCTCAACTCGAAGTTCCATGAGATCCTTAGCTAACTCCTTTGGCAATCCCCTACCTTCAAGTATATTGGCATAACTCTTCCGGCTCAAAGCGTCTGCTACAACATTAGCCTTTCCTGGATGATAGTGTAGCTTTATATCGTAATCTTTTATAAGTTCCAACCATCTCCTCTGTCTAAGGTTCAGCTCCTTTTGCGTGAAAATATACTTCAAACTCTTATGATCCGTGTACACATCACAACGGTTTCCAATAAGGTAATGTCTCCAAGTCTTTAATGCATGCACTACGGCTGCTAACTCCAAATCATGTGTGGCGTAGTTCAACTCATGGGGCTTCAGTTGTCGTGAGGCATACGAAACAACTTTTCCGTCCTGCATAAGCACACATCCCAGTCCCAAGCGAGAGGCGTCGCAATACACTTGAAACTCCTTATGTATATCTGGCAACGTTAGCACTGGGGCTGTAGTCAAACGTTTCTTCAACTCCTGAAAACTTGCTTCGCAATCTTCTGTCCATTTAAACTTAGTATCCTTCTTTAATAGTTCAGTCATTGTCTTTTCAAGCTTGGAAAAATTCTCAATGAATCTCCGATAATATCCCGTGAGTCCAAGGAAACTACGGATCTCGCCAACTGAAGTGGGTGCCAACCATTCAGTGACCGACTGAACCTTGCTGGGGTCTACTGCTATACCTTCTCCTGATATAACATGCCCAAGAAATCCAACTTCCTTCAACCAAAATCCGCACTTGCTGAACTTGGCGTATAACTGGTGTTCCCTGAGTTTCTCGAGAACTAATAGCAAATGCTCCTTGTGCTCCTCTTCATTCTTCGAGTATACCATAATATCATCGATAAACACCACAACGAATTTGTCCAAATACTCCATGAACACTTTGTTCATCATACTCATGAAATAGGCAGGGGCGTTTGTCAGTCCAAACGACATGACCATATACTCGCATAATCCATACCGCGTGGTGAACGCTGTCTTTGGTATATCCTTCTCTCGGATCTTCAACTGATGGTATCCCAATCGTAGATCGATATTCAAAAACACCTTAGCTCCTTGCAGCTGATCAAACAGATCATTGATCATCGGTAGTGGATACTTGTTCTTAATTGTCACTTCGTTCAAGGCTCGATAATCCACAACCATCCTCAGGGATTTATCCTTCTTCTCGACCAAAAGTACTAGAGCTCCCCAAGGTGACGAACTCCTTCGAATATAACCTTTCTCCAACAACTCCTTGACCTGCTTCTTAATTTCCTCCCGATCATTTGCAGGCATCCGATAGGGTCTCTTGGATATTGGCCCTGTACCTGGCAATAGCTCTATCAAAAACTCAATGTCTCGATCCGGTGGCATGCCTGGTAACTCTTCTGGAAAAACATCCGGGTAATCCTTTACTACAGACACTTCCTCCCGCACAACTCCTGTGAGGGCATTCACTTGGGTCCTCCTAGGCACATGCCTAGATACGTACTTAATCCTTTTCCCCTCCGGGGTGGTGAGATGAATTGACTTACTAGCACAGTCAATACTTCCTCCATACTTTGACATCCAGCCCATACCTAATATCACATCCAATCCTTGTGACTCCAAGATAATTAGGTCAGACGGAAAAACATGAGTCCCAACGGTTAGGGGTATCTGGTTGCACCATCGGCTAGCCATATATTCTGCTCCAGGCGAGCTCACTAAAAGAGGGGTCCTCAAGGTTTGGGTTGGTAGGTTAAACTTATCCAGGAACCCCCTTGATATGTATGAATGCGATGCACCAGTATCGAAAAGAATAAGAGCGGTAAATGACTTATCCAAAAACTTACCTATTACCGCGTCTGGCTTCTCTTCAACCTCCTCCACGTTAACGTGGTTCACTTGTCCTTTGTTGAATGCATTAGGCTTCTTCCCGGCGCTCCCGTTTCCGTTTCCATTCCTTCCTTCAGGGCAATCATTTGCATAGTGCACAGTCTTCCCGCACTTAAAGCAAGTAACTTGACTTAGGTCTCTCTTGGAGGGTGTGGCTGGATTGGAGTGATTCTGATTGTTATTAGCTCCGTTCCCATTTCCATTCTTACCACCATTGTGGTTATGCGATCCTCCTCCAGTGTGGTTGTGACCTCCATGGTTATGAACAAGTCCTCCTGAATTCGGGGTTAAGCGAGGTTTCTGCTGAGCTCCTGAGTTATACTTCCCTTGTCCATACTTCCTCTTACGGCTCTCAATCTGCTGCTGCTTCCCTTCGATCATAAGAGCCTTATCTACCAACTCCTGGTAGTTGTTGAAGGTTGCCCCATCAACTGCATACTCATCTCATCATTCAACCCTTCCATAAACTTCTCCTGCTTCGCGGCATCTGTGGCCACATCATCAGGGGCATAGCGTGATAACTTGCTAAAATCATCCACGTACTGGCCTACAGTACGGTTCCCCTGGCGTAAATTGCGAAACTCCCGCTTCTTATCTGCATAGCTCCAGTGGAAACATGGGCAGTACGAAAAGCCTGCTGAAACTGAGCCCATGTGACGGTGTCGATAGGATAGGTGGCTGTGAAATTCTCCCACCATGATGCTGCAGGTCCATCCAATTGGTGTGCGGCAAAACGCACCTTCTCCGCATCTGTGCACCCTGCGGTGGTCAAATCCCTTCTGATATGGTGTAGCCAATCATCAGCAACTATTGGCTCAATGCTACTAGAAAACACCGGCGGTTGTAGCCTTAGAAAGCGGGCTAGGTTGTCCACTTGTGGCGGGTTATTGTTGTTGTTGTTGTTGTTGTTGTTGTTGCCCTGGTTCTGAACTAGCAATTTCATCAAAGCATTCTGCTGCTGGATCAACTGGGTGAGCTCCGGTGGGAAAGCAAAACCGGTGTGACGTCTCGGAGGCATCTGATGGGTTTGGATGGAAGAGATTAGAATAGAAAAAGGTCTAGTGAGAAAGCACTACCCATATGCACATGAGACAAACACAATCATATCACTCAATCAATCAAGCAAGGGCATACAACGGTCTAGAACTATCGCAAAAGTGCTCAACTACTACTAAATACATGGGAGAATACTACTAATATATGGTGGTCATCTAGAAATTTTGATCGGTGGAAGATTCCATAATGTCTGCTGCAGCTTCATCTTCAAAATCATCATCACTAGGATCAAAATCAATGTCGTCGATGATGATGTAGTTGTCCGGGCAAGTGGGGTCGTCATCTTCGTCTCCCAGTGCTGGTCCTCCCAGGAATATTCCGATCTTCTTAACCAGGTCGTCGTTCTTCTCCAGTAGTGTCTTGATTTCCTCCTCATATACATCACGTGTGAACTTGAGTTCTTCCTCCAGCTCAATGATCCTAGTCTTTGCCTTTCTTCAATTCCATCATGTCTGCGCACGTCTGGTTCTCCTGACGTCAAATGTGCTGGTTTAGCTCCTGGATAAAAGCTGCAATGGATCTATCTTTCCTGGTGCTGATTATTTCCCATTGCTCGTCTCGGCGCCCACATATTTGATAGATAGTGTCCTTGAGTTCCCTGTTGTAGACTTCTCCAATGCGTCCCATGGTAATGTGGGTTGCCATGCTCTTGCCTAGACTCCAGGTTGGTGCATCGAAAGTAAATTCTATGGGTTTAGAAGTTGGCGAGAACATCCTTCCTAGTACTTGTACTTGAATCATCCAGCACTCCTCTTCTGGTAAGGTGGCGTTGTACGTCCCGGTGAAACTTGGTATTCCAATGTTCAAGTACCTAGTGACTTCCTTCAAGTGGCGTCCAAAAGGTGTATCCTCATCCGGTTGCGTGAACTTGTTCTTCATCTCCGTCATCCTAAAGAGTGGAAAAGGAAGAGGAGTCAAAAATGAGTAGAGAAGAGTGACCTATGGTTTATCTTAGTGGTCGTGTCCTACACTCAGCGTGTGCTCTGATACCATCTTGTAGCGACCCGACCTCAAACGGTCAATTCTCTGTGCCTCAGTGTCATCCCTGGATCAGTAATGCTGACACGCACAGTACTCAAAGGATTTATAACAGAGTAGCAATCACACACTTATTACATCGAATGTCTCAAAAGAGAACTTATTAGAATAATATGGCTTCAGGCCATATAATGCGATAACAACAGAAGGCTTGGAAGATAAAGTGAGTCCATCAACTCCAACGGCATAGCTGAGCTGCACGGCAATGACCTAACGAACCTTACTCCTCGTCTGAAAAGTCTGCAACATAACACATTGCAGCCTGAAAATGGGTCAGCACATGGAATATGCTGGCAATATAACACAGTAGAGCAAGAACATGATAATGCTATCACTACATGCATATTTGGCTGGTGGAAAGCTCTAGGGTTATAGTTTTGCGAAAAGCAATTTTTCCCTACATCAAAGGAATAAATTTAATTTAACTATCATGGTGGTTGAAACATTGAGAAGGTATAACCCCAACTCAATCCCAAATTAAAATAATTATCAACCCAACAATATTAATTATGAGTGATGAGATACATGTGATAACCCAAGTACTAGATACTCAAAACTTGTCCATAACCGGGGACACAGCTAACCATGATTAGATTGTACACTCTGCAGAGGTTTGGGCACTTTTCCCCACAAGACTCGATCGCCTCCGTTGATTTCTCGCACTGCATGGTGTTTGAGAAACGGATGACCGAGACATAGTCTTTCAGAAACATTAACTCCCTACTCCGGGTAGACCATACCAAACCTACAAAACCCGCTACCTGCTGATCTACCTCTTCAAGAGCTTCATGTAACTTACTCAACTATGCTAGAGCCCATAATAGCTTGTGGCTGCACACGGAAGTTTCTAGCATGAATCATCTCAGTTCCCTTTAAGCTTGGGTGGCGTTCCATAGGAAGATCACACGGTTACCCCGGGATTTCCAAAAAAATACAGACAACACTGGGTTCCCCAGTTGCCACAATCCACCCAAATGTGTATTAAAGTTGCCACCTTAAGTTGAACCATTAATTAACAATCTCACATCTGTCATGGATACACTCAAACCCAATCCACGTCTACGAGCATAGCATAGTAATATAAGCATAACATAGAAGTAACTCCCAAGGGTTTGATAATAAGCAAGGCAATAGGTTCTACCTGATCAACTACTTCCCAATACCCTCAAGTTAAAGATGTCCTAATCATGCAATGTTTGAAGATTGAACTAATGCAATGAAAACTGGGTATGAAAAGAGTATGATCAATGTGTTACTTGCCTTGCTGACGATCCGTGAATCCTAGAGACTCGTAGTAACACGCTTCGCACTCCGGGAATTCTATCGCAAACAAACAATAACATACATAAGCAACTAGAATATATGCATGATCAAAACTTCAAATAAAAGAGATTGACCAGAAAGTTCAACTTAAGAACTCCGGTTTGCAAAAAGAATCAAATCAAACGGAGCAACGAAACTCAAACGGCGAAAGAAACAAGTTCCCTTTACTAATCTAGACTAAAGTCAATTTTACAGTATCAAAATCTTGTTTAAGTTGATTAAACAGAAAGAGGGTCTCGAGACAAAACTCTAGGCATTTGAATCACCTGATTCCGACTAACGAGCGAAAAGATAAACAGAAACTAAGATCGGATCAGAAATCGCGACTGAAAAATAATCGTAGATAAATCCGATAAAAGAAATCTGACGAATAGGCTAACGAATGAGCGTTCGTTATCTGTAACTAACGGGAGAAAACCGTTCGTTTAAACGAACGTACGGACGAACGCCCGCTAATTAGAAGAATCGAGAAAACCGGCGAACCGATCTAGAAAAAAAACGAACTAGGGTTTCTAAAAAAACCGAACAATTTTTTTAAAAAACCGGCGGCTCGGATCCGGCGCGGTACCTCCGGCGAGGTGGCTCCGGAGAGGCGGGGTTGGGTGGCTGGGCAGTGGCTCACGGGGCGGCGGGGCTCGGCGGCGGCGCGGGTGGCAACCGGCGGCGGCGGCTGCGACTCGGGAGGCACGGTTCGACGGCGGTGGTGGTGTTGGTTTGGGGCGGCGGGGCGGCGGCTTATAAAGAGGCGGGGGGTGGGGGGCTTGGAGGAGGGGGCAAGGCGCGGCGGCGATGAGGAGTTCCGTCCGGACTCCTCGTCTGAGTCGGCGGCGGTGCGGGCGCGCGAAGACCGCGGCGGCGCAGGGAGTTGGGCCGGCCCGGCTGGGTTTCGGCCCAGTCGATGCCCGAAGTTTTTTTTAAAATAATTTCGCCGACGGAAATGAAATCCTGGAAAATAAAATAAAACCCTAAAAATGCCAAAACAAATTTTCACCATCTACATAAAATATTTAGAATGGGATGAACATTTTCTTGGCCCTAAAAATGAAATTTTAAAAACCTGCAATTTTTCTAATGCAAATAAAATCCAAATAAACTCAAATAAAAACAAACAAATGATTCTAACATTTTTCCTCCAATATTTCAATGGTTTTGGAGAAGTCATATTATCTCCTCTCAAGTATTTTTATAAGAAATATTTTTCGGAGAGAAAAATAATTAAAATCAAAATCCTCATTTCACAATTTGCTATGAAACAAATATGAAAACTGGGAAATCCCCAACTCTCTCCGAGGGTCCTTGAGTTGCTTAGGATTTCGAGGATTGCAGAGCAGAAATGCAATAAAATATGATATGCATGGATGACATATGTTATAGAGGCCCTGCTCCGCCGAGGCCCCGCGATGCCAAGAACGAGGCAGAGGACACCGCCGGCTCCGCCGAGGCCCCGCCCCACCAACAACGAGGCAGAGGACATCGCCGGCTCAGCCGAGGCCCCACCCTGCCGGCAATGAGGGGGAGGATTTCCACCGCTCCACGGAGGCGCCGCCCGCCGGCAACGAGACAAAGGACATCGCCGGCTCCGCCGAGGCCCCGCCTTGCTGCCAACAAGGCCGCGCCACATAGAAAACGAGGAAGAGTAGAACATAGTAGGTCGCCGCCGCTCGGGTCCAAGTAAGGCCACTGCTGCTACCCTCCGGTTGAAGCCAAACTAGGCGGGTTGACCATTGACGGCCGGTTAGCTTCTTGGCGGCGACGTGGAGTCGGAGAGCTGCGCTAGAGAAGAACGCCGCTTCTACTTAACTGCTAGTGCAGTTGGCTGACTGACACGTGGGCCCAACAGGACACATGTTGATTACGCAACTGCACCTACAGTTAAGTCACTGAAGCTTCTGTTCGGCTCAGCGGGACACATGTGGGTAGCTTCGGTTAATTAATTATACCTCCAGCGCACCCCTTTTTAGGTGAAGAATGTATGAAATATAATGAAATCCGGCATGTTTATATGAAATCCGACCGTGTATGAATGAATTTATTTCGATTAGTTTGAATTCCTGTATCACTGGCATTGGATGAACATGCAAAACAATACGTACTAGCATTATTCCCAGGGTGATCACCTCATTTGCAGCAGTTTCACATGTACTCCCTCCGGTCCTTTCTAGTCTGCATACAAGTTTTGTCTGCAGTCAAAGTATCTCTACTTTGACCAATCTTATACAAAAAAGTACGCACTTTCACAATGTGTGAAGTAAAAAGGAACAGAAGGAGTACAAAGAGTTTGAGCAACTTTTTAGCGTTTCTGTACATTGCAATCAAACACACAGGGCTGGCAATTCATAGAGAACATTCAAAACAATTGATGATTATGAATCTCAATGACTCACATGTTAGAGGCAATATTTACTTCACAACTAAAGAATAAATAAAAAATTGATCGACGCTGCTGACAGCAAAGGGCGTCCCATTCGAAAATATCAAATGCATGTCTTGCTAAAATCAATGAGCAAAATTTGACAAGGTTATCCCATTCCAAAATATCAAATGCCTATGATTGTGGAATGGGCAGGGTTTGTCATCAGTTCGGACATTGACATGGCACCTCGTGCTAAATAAACCAGCTATTATTTTTGTGCAGTTCCACCAAAATCAACCAATTTCGCGCGTAGCTTGTATGATTTCACCCTTATATGTTGCAATGCCTTGAACTTATCGGCACCTCCTTTCTTGTGGTGGAAATGAATGATTCGATGTATTTTTGAACATTTTGTGCTGTTCCCATTGAAATCAAGCTGAGCACCCCTGTTTGCACAAATACAAAAAAGTGATTAGTATAAAGCAAACTGTACTATGAATTGACAGTTTAAACAGGCACCTACATGGTCCATGTAGAGCACACTTTTAGAAAAATGGAACTCACCAGAAAGAATCCTAGAACAACACTGTGCTCGCGCATCACAGCAAAAAAATGGTGATTTGTCAGTCCTTCTGAGGTGAAGTTAGTTTGGTCTTGTGGGGAGTAATGTAACCATCCTTCAACTGCTCCTTTTGATGAGAAGATAGATAGGGCTTCTTCATCCTGGCATAATCGGAACTAGTCACTTCACATACTCCATATTCTTCTTCAAAGGAAGATGATCCTATTGTGCAAAGACAAGAGGACTACTAAATGCTAGCATCCCTGTTTGCTCGAAAAAAGGAAAGGAAATATTTAAAACAGCACAGATGAAGCACTTCTCAAGGACAATACCACTTTTTCATGACAGTATCTAAACAGTAGCACAACACCAATAGAGATGACAAAGATCAATCATATGGATGAAATCAGTTGGCGAGTACCAACCTTTGTCAGGAGGCTTATTGTGTAGAGCATACAGATGAAGCACTTCTCCGGAACCATCTGTTGCTATCTACGGTGGTGGCCATGCTTACTATATACTCCTCAATAAGTTTAATGTTTCCAACATCTTCTTGTGCAGTTCCACTAAAATATATGGTATCTTCAAAGAAGATCCCTGTTTGCACAAGTAGAGATAATTATGTATTACATTAAGAGTGGCATCAAATCAGTGGCAAAACAATTGCTCGTTCCAGCCATAGCAATAAATTAAGATGCAAAACTATATCATTACTTGTGTCATCACAGTTCTAGTGCTTCATTACAACACTGGTAGTTGATTTTTGTTTTTCTTCCGCTTGTTCTTCCCCTTCATCACTTGGTTCAATAACTGACAAGCTTTGCCTTCAATGTAAGATTTGGCATGTCAATTAGGGAGCACAAGTATAGTACTAAACTTATTTTTCTGATGAAAGTGGCAAAATACAGGCCAACATTTGTGAAATATCCTTATCTTACCTCAATGGGATATTATGGTGCACATACAAATTGGAAGTCTTGTCTCCATTTGTGCAGTTCACTAAAATCAAGCAACATTATCGTACAAGTAGCACAACATATGAAAGCACACTACAGAATCATGTGAAAGAAGGCTAGTACTGACCTCTCATGATGCGTAATTCAAAAAACTCACAAGAAGAAGATCTGAACCAAATTTGCCAACACGGATAGGAAGTAAGATCTCCTCTTGTGCAGTTCCACTAAGATCAAGCAATCAAGCAACATTGTCGGTGTGACATTTTGGTTGAACTGCACAAAACACTCTTAAAACAAAAGTGTTTTGTGCAGTGCAACAAAAGGTCACAATGGCTACGAGGTGAAGTAGATAACCCTATTTACACAGAGGTGCAAAGGAAACAATTAGTGGTCAATAATGGTGGATGACACAAAAGCCAACAAAAAGAAGCATCTACCTTATCTAAATGGGAAAGAAAGCAAGACAGTAGCATTTCTCAAACGGTGGCATTGATTAATATTAACATAGAGATTATATTAACAATAAAATTCATTAAACATGTAGTTTGCTTTTAACTGTGGCATTGCATCAATTTTCCAGCAGCATTATTAGAGGGTGTTTGTTTACAGGGACATTTTGGTGGGCATTTGGGACTAAAGAAAGAAGACCCCGAGGGAGTCCTTTTGGGACTTTTTCCAACAGTTGCCCCTGCCACGCATCACACCTTGTCTCTATTAGTTCATTACTAGGGGTAACATGGTCTTTTAGCATGTCATTTAATAACCTCTAGTCCATGTTTAGTCCCTGGAACCAAGCAGGTAGGGACTAGGGAGTTTTTAACCAAACAGGGCCTTAGATTAACAACAACTAATGAGTTGCACGGGACAGTGGATGCACCAGCACCATGTGCATCTACCGATGTACTGTGGTCATGCACAGTCTGTTGCAACAAAGAACAAACAACCAAGGAGCATATTTGTGTTGGTCCCAGTTTTGTTATCTTTAGACACCTTTCCCTATGTGAGCATAGCAAATCTAGTCCTGCTCAAACTCTACAGCCTTGTCCCCCAAACAAAAGATCAGTTCGTTACAGATGTGCGTACTGTATTTGTCATTATTTTCCCTTTTCGACCAACGTAGGTGCTGGATAGCCAGTCTGTACAAGTACTTTCGCCCCTTCCTTTCCTCTTTGAACCACGTCCTAGATTTATGCGATACAACTTTCCCCACTACTTTCCCCCATTCCTTTCCTCTTTGAACCACGTCCGAGATTCATGCTATACAACTTTCCCCCTTCATTTCCTCTTTGAACCACGTCCTAGATTCATGCTATATACAACTTTTCCCACTACTTTCCCCCACTCCTTTCCTCTTTGAACCACATCCTAGATTCATGGTATACATGAAGCTAGAGCAATGCATGTGGAGTAAGTAAATTATACCTTAAGGTTCTTGGGGCGTGGTTCGGTGGGCGACGGGACGACGGCGAAGAAGAAGGGGTCGGAGGCCCTCCCACGCCGCCGCTGGGTGAAAGTGAACAGCTGCGCTGGTAGTGGATTTCCTCCCTCACCGACGGCGATAGCGTTAAGCCTCCTTCCCTTCCCGGAGGACGGATCCTGCCGGCTCTTTGAGCAGCAGTGAGGGGAGAGAGAGGCCAACGAAGTCTTGTTTAAATCTGGAGAGGGCGAGAGAGTGTGAAGAGAGAAATTACAAGCGCTGAGGCTCCAGTGCGTATATATATACTGGAGAGAGAGAGAGTGTGAAGCGTGCAAACCCTAGAAAACAAGCGCCGAGGCTGCAGCTTATACGTTATGAGGTGATTATACGGTCACTACGAGACCGTATAGCTCTGTATCCATCCATTTTGACCAGTCAAAGAATCCTCCTGGCACAAATTATGCTCAACTATAGTTATCAAACCCGAGACCTCAAGTTTGATGAGCGAACATGCTAACCAGCTACACAACCCTCCCGTTATGTTCAACCAGAGGAAAATAACCTTTTATACATTCCTGCATTCATGTGACAAGCATGCCGTGTTTTTCGTGTGTGTGTGGGAGTCATTGGGATTTCAATCATAATCGTGTCATTTGGCTTTTGTGGTAAGACTATCCACAGTGGTGCAGAAATAATGTAGCCTTAGTCACCTTACCTCTCTCCATGTAGTACGTTGGGTCCCACTAGTCAGAGGGTGAAACAAACAAATTAATAAGAAGAATTAAAAGCGCCAGCGGTGTATCATACCTCACACATCTTGCTACTGCTCAGGAACACTGTCCAATTGATCCCTCTATTCGCTCACGTACTATTTCAAGTGAATCCTTATTATAACATGCACACAATTTTGGGCACTTGTATTCGACTTAAGTCAGTGTACCACCGTATCTCGTATACTTACTACTCCCTCCGTCTAGGTGCAATAAGTCACGTTAGAAGGTGCAACGGGACCAAGGTGCATGCGCGCGCGCGCGCGCGTGTGTGTGTGTGTGTGTTTAACAACATGTGTGTGTTAGAGAGAGCGACAGATCGACCTACTCCTATAGAGAGATGGTGTGTAGTGTACGATTTTAGCCACAAGAGTTGGTGCATCCTCTCGTTTCCGGGCGTGTCCGGTAGGGACATGCGGACAGCTGCCACGCCCACTCCTGACCAGCGTGGCCCACCCAAAGCCCCTCCATCGGCCGCGCGCGCTTCCCGCCCGAAATGTTCAGCGCCGCTCCAAAGAATCGGTGCCGCATTCATGCCCGGGCAGAGCGGACGCGACCTCTCACTGGCACAAGAGTGATGGTTGCTTCGTCGGTCCAACTTACTGCTGGGTCTATGTGATTTGACGGCTCATTGGTCTTTATTACTGAGGTGGTAGGACCACTGGATGTCCCACGCTTTCGGCGAAAGGAGGTACTACTAGATTACAATTTTGTCCATTCTTACAGCGGAGGAGTGCAAGAGCAGTGAAAACACGCAGGCTCAGTGATTACATGGCCCACCTCACACTATCACCGTGCGACACCTAACTCTTTACATCGTACTCCCTCCGTTCCTAAATATTACTAGATGAGTCCCCGCGCGTTGCCGCGGAACAGCCGTATATCTCTTTGCGCAAAATTATCGATTTCATAGAACTAAAAAAACTCTATAACCGCATGACAAATGTGGTAGCCAAACTAAATAAACTCCCATCATCATTTAGATCATCCCACGTAAGGAAAAAGATCAGCCAAGTCCTACTACATAATGGGATTATATTTGTCTTTTTGACATGTTAATGGGACTTAAAAGATCACTTACATGCATGGTACCGGTGCATGCTTGCATGCAGACATGTTGATGTGATTTAAAACCCACTCACATGCATGCCACAATATTTCTGCATGCTTGCACGTGTCTTAGTGCGGAGCCTCTCAACGTCTAGATCAGACGGCTATTATGGACTGATTTAGTTCATTTAACGGCTACATTAATTTTGATGATGTGGCTCAAGGAGAGGATAGAGAATTCCTAGTAGTGGGGGCTAGCTATTACTAGTAGATAAGTCTTTGTAGAGATTCCACTAGGTGAACTACATACGGAACAAAATGAATGAATCTACACTTAAAATGCATCTATATACATCCGCACGTGGTTCATGGTGAAATGTCTACAAAGACTTATGTTTAGGAACGGAGGAAGTACTAGTATAGTACGTACTGTAATTTATCAGCGAGATAAATTTGTACAATGCTATGAAGCTTCCAGCTTCTGTTACATGTATCTTGCGTCCAAGGTTGCCCGTTGCAACATTTCATCAAATACAAAGGAGACTACTAACATGCATGCTATTGCATCTCAATGATTGACAGATCATAGCAAATATGTACTCCCTTCGTTCCAAAATAAGTGTCTCAACTTTGTGCAAACTTTAGTACAAAGTTGTACTACTACTAAAGTTGACACTTATTTTGGAACAGAGGCAGCTAAAGAAAAAAAACAATCCATGCAGTCCCTAGCCCTTGAACCGTGAACCCTAACCCGGCTTCAATTTGCTGGCAACGTTCGAGCTTCCTAATGAATGAAGTTTGCAACCTTTTGACCATCGGATCATTTTGTGTAGTTTCACCAAAATCGAGATGAGCATCCCTATGGCAAAGAAATTGAAGAAGCGTGATTAGAATAAGATTACTGGGACTAGTTGATGAGACATAAACTCATCACAAATACAGTACGTAGAAGCCAATAGAGGTATGTGCGGGGCAAAGAAGTAGAGAAATATCCACCGGGAGTGATGTGGGCAGCTGGAGCAGTGGTGCAAGCTGGATGTAAAGGGAGTTGTACCCGAGGGACGTAGCTCAACCTTGAGGAGGGCGGTGGGAGGCGGAAACTGCCCACGTCGCGGCAGTGAGCAAGGGACGAAGGCAACCTCACCGGCTTTGTGAGAGAGAATGGAGGGGACCCCTGATTGGGACGTGCTGACAGTGGGTTTTCACCGTCGGCGACGGCGACCGCATCTACACTAAGAATCCACCCCTTCCCCCGGCGGACGTGATCCGCCGGGATGTTAGAGATGTGGCCACAGTCGTTTTGTGCGAGAGAGTGTGAAGAGAGCAACCCCAACAAGCAACCGTGTAGGCTGGCCCATCCTGACTATGTATATAGTGGAGCAATTTCCTTTTCTCTCCATATGAACCTATCATATTGCGTACGTGCCACTGAAGAAAAAAAACTTTATTTGTAAATGACGTGGCACCTACTACTCGTTCTCCTATAACCTTGCGCTTGGCATCTCCAAAATATTAACCTTGCGATTGGCTCTTCACCTCTTCGGGAAGTTGAGCAATAATGGTTGTGCAGTATATATCGTTCTGGCTATATGAGACCGAATGAATTGCTACATGTCCACCACGTGGGTGAGGGTCGAGGGGCGAGGGAGAGTGCTACATACGGAGCAAAATGAGTGAATCTACACTCTAAAATACATCTATATACATCAATGTTTGGAGTATGTACTAGTAGTTCATATTGAAATCTACTAAAGGCCATATATATTCAAACAATATGATATAATCTCTATAACCAAGGTAGTAGGGACGAGGAGTAAACGGAGGGAGTAGTAAATTTTTCTCCTCGTCCTGCGAGCCACCACGCGCATGGGCGAGGGAGCGGGCGTAAGGCGGAGCAAGCTTCACCTCATCCTGCGAGCCACCGCGCCCGTGGGCGGGGGAGGCGGTGTACTAAGCAAGCTTCTCCTCGTTCTGCGAGTTGACGGGACACATCAAAAGTACTCCAGTGTATAGGGCCTTGCCTCTAAGGTAGACCCCACATGGTTTGCCTCTTTTTTTAATTTAACATAACGCGTCAAGTCACAATTTGTTTGTTCACCCGTGGTAGATGATCCTCCCTCCACCAAGTGGACAACCAGTACACGTGCCAAATTACCATGTGGGCTGCCTTTTTCGTACAGAAATGAGCTCCACCATGTACCCGCGCGGGTGTGGTTGGGAAAGAGACGGGAGTACGTGCGCCGTGCATGCACCTCTTCTCTTCGTTCACGTCCCCCACCTACGTGGGTGTGTGTGAGAGATACAAACCGCGTTCGTGAGTGTTTTTTGTTTTGGGGTGGGGGTGGAGGGTGGGGTGGGGGGTTGATTTCATGAATTATTTGTGGGAATATGTGTCGATGACATCTCAAACAAAATTTTGCATGCAATGTGTGTGAAATGGAGGCCTATCCATATCATATATAGAGGGTCGGGCAATCCACGACAAGAGAGGGAGGGGTCATATCTATCGATAGAGTCGAAGAGAGGATCAAGTGGGTGGGTGCGAGATCGATGAAGAGAGCCATCGAAATTGTGTGTGTGTGCAAGTCAAAGATATAGGGAGACTGGCCTACCATAACGTTAGAGGGCACATGTCAAGTTTGTGTGTGGCAGGGAGACATGACTAGAGCGCTCGATGTATCGGTGTGTGTGGGGGGAGGGGGTGGGGGGAGGGGTAGGCAGAGGCCTAACTATACAGGTAGAACGACTCGTATATGTGTTGAGAAGGAGAGACCCAACTATGTCTTGAGGGAGATCGGTCGACATCCATACATAACTAAAGGACGGGAAATATCATGGGACAGAGAGAGAGAAGAGAGAGAGGGAAGGAGAGGGGTAGAGTGCTAGATGGGTGATGGAGTTGCTTCTCGAAGATGGTGGGAGAGGCCTACTAGACAAACTGAGGGTGGAACTGCAATGTTATCAATAAGAGCGGGGATGTGTTTCTGTGTGTGACTGTGCGTGATAGATCTGTCCGGACGCATCCATGGATGATGAAGGGTAACCATGTGTTTGGTAAGCAAACCTAACTAGATCGGTAGATCAATTGTTATTTTTCGGAGGAAGGGAGAGACACAACTAATGAGGTAGATCGATCGACGCGTGGGTAAAAATGAGTTATAAGGACCTAGCTAGCTATATGTATAGCGAGAGATCGGTCGGTGTACATCCATTTGTTAGAGGAAAATAAGGCCCAGCGAGACGGATAGACAGAGAGAATGGAGCTAGGAGGTGGTGCGAGAGGCCTGCTACGTCTTGAGCTTGCATTGGTTTTCCTTGAAGAGGAAAGGGTGATGCAGCAATAGTAGCGTAAGTATTTCCCTCAGTTTTTGAGAACCAAGGTATCAATCCAGTAGGAGGCTCCTCAAAAGTCCCACGCACCTACACAAACAAACAAAGAACTCGCAACCAACGCAATAAAGGGGTTGTCAATCCCTTCACGGCCACTTGTGAAAGTGAGATCTGATAGAGATAGTATGATAAGATAAATATATTTTTGGTATTTTATAATATAGATAGGAAAAGTAAAGATGCAAATAAAAGTAGATTGAAAACTTATATGATAAAGGATAGACCCGGGGGCCATAGGTTTCACTAGTGGCTTCTCTCAAGATAGCATAAGTATTACGGTGGGTGAACAAATTACTGTCGAGCAATTGATAGAAAAGCGAATAATTATGAGATTATCTAGGCATGATCATGTATATAGGCATCACGTCCGTGACAAGTAGACCGACTCCTGCCTGCATCTACTACTATTACTCCACACATCGACTGCTATCCATCATGCATCTAGAGTATTAAGTTCATAAGAACAGAGTAACACATTAAGAAAGATGACATGATGTAGAGGGATAAACTCATGCAATATGATATAAACCCCAACTTTTTATCCTAGATGGCAACAATACAATACGTGCCTTGCAACCCCTATTGTCACTCGGCAAGGACACTGCAAGATTGAACCCAAAGCTAAGCACTTCTCCCATTGCAAGAAAGATCAATCTAGTAGGCCAAACCAAACTGATAATTCGAAGAGACTTGCAAAGATAACTCAATCATACATAAAAGAATTCAGAGGAGATTCAAATATTTCTCATAGATAAACTTGATCATAAACCCACAATTCATCGGATCTCAACAAACACACCGCAAAAATAGTTACATCGAATAGATCTCCACAAGAAAGGGGGAGAACATGGTATTGAGATCCAAAAAGAGAGAAGAATCCATCTAGGTAATAACTATGGACCCGAAGGTCTGTGGTAAACTACTCACAACTCATTAGAGGGGCTATGGTGTTGATGTAGAAGCCCTCCGTGGTCGATTCCCTCTCCGGCGGAGCACCGGCGAAGGCTCCAAGATGGGATCTCGCGGATACAGAAGGTTACGGCGGTGGAAATTGTTTTTCGTTGGCTCCCTGGATGTTTTTGGGGTACGTGGGTGTATATAGGAGGAAGAAGTAGGTCGGTGGCCACCCGAGGGGCCCACGAGATAGGGGGCGCGCCCTGTAGGGGTGGGCACGCCCTCCACCCTCGTGGACGCCTTGGCTGCTTCTTGGCTTGCACTCCAAGTCCTCTGGATCACGTTTGTTCCAAAAATCAGGCTCCCGAAGGTTTCATTCCATTTGGACTCCGTTTGATATTCCTTTTCTTCGAAATACTGAAATAGGCAAAAAACAGCAATACAGGCTGGGCCTCCCGTTAGTAGGTTAGTCCCAAAAATGATATAAATGTGTAAAATAAAACCCATAAACATCCAAAATGGGTAATATAATAGCATGGAACAAACAAAAATTATAGATACTTGGAGACGTATCAAGCATACCCAAGCTTAATTCCTGCTCGTCCTCGAGTAGGTAAATGATAAAAACAGAATTTTTGATGTGGAATGCTACCTAGCATAATTATCAATGTAATTTTCTCTATTGTGGCATGAATGTTCAGATCCAAATGATTCAAAATAAAAGTTCATATTGACAGAAGAAATAGTAATACCTCAAGCATACTAATAAAAGCAATCATGTCTTCTCAAAATAACATGGCTAAAGAAAGTTCATCCCTACAAAATCATATAGTTAGGCTATGCTTCATTTTCGTCACACAAAAATGTTCCCAAATTCTACACCCCCGATGACAAGCCAAGCCATTGTTCCGTACTTAAATAATCTCAAACTTTTTCAACTTTCACGCAATACATGAGCGTGAGCCATGGATATAGCACTATGGGTGGAATCTAATATGATGATGGGGATTGTGTGGAGAAGACAAAAAAGGAGAAATTCTCACATTGACGAGGATAATAAACGGGCTATGGGGATGCCCTTCAATTGATGTCAACATGAGGAGTAGGGATTGCCATGCAACGGATGCACTAGAGCTATAAATGAATGAAAGCTCAACAAAAGAAAACTAGTGGGTGTGCATCCAACTTGCTTGCTCACGAAGACCTAGGGCATTTTGAGGAAGCCCATCATAGGAATATACAAGCCAAGTTCTATAATGAAAAATTCCCACTAGTATATGAATGTGATAACATATGAGACTCGCTATATGAAGAACATGGTGCTACTTTGAAGCACAAGTGTGGAAAAATAGATAGTAACATTGCCCCTTTGTTATTTATTTTCTTTTTTTTACTTTTTTTGGGCCTTCCTTTTTTTTCTTTTGGCCTTTATTTTTTCCTTTCTTTTCTTTGGCCTTTATTTTTTTTATTTTGGCTTTTCTTTTTTCTTTTTGGGGACAATGCTCTAATAATGATGATCATCACACTTTTATTGATTTACAACACATGAATTACTACTCAAAACTAGAACAAGATATGACTCTATATGAATGCCTCCGGCGGTGTACCGGGATGGTGCAATGAATCAAGAGTGACATGTATGAAAAAATTATGCATGGTGGCTTTGCCACAAATACGATGTCAACTACATGATCATACAATGGCAATATGACAAAAGTAATGCGTGTCATGATGATAAACGGAACGATGGAAAGTTGCATGGCAATATATCTCGGAATGGCTATGGAAGTGCCATCATAGGTAGGTATGGTGGCTGTTTTGAGGAAGATATAAGGATGTTTATGTGTGATAGAGCGTATCATATCACGGGGTTTGGATGCACCGACGAAGTTTGCACGAACTCTCAAGGTGAGAAAGGGCAATGCACGATACCGAAGAGGCTAGCAATGATGGAAAGGTAAAAGTGCGTATAATCCATGGACTCAACATTAGTCAAAAGAACTCATATACTTATTGCAAAAATTTAGAAGTCATCAAAAACCAAGCACTACACGCATGCTCCTAGAGGGATAGATTGGTAGGAAAAGACCATCGCTCGTCCCCGACCGCCACTCATAAGGATGCACAATCCAAGGACACTTCATGTTTCAAATTTGTTACACAACTTTAACCATACGTGCATGCTACGGGACTTGCTAGCTTCAACACAAGCATTCTTTAAATTCATAATCACCTAACTAGCATGACTTTAATATCACTACCTCCATATCTCAAAACAATTATCAAGTATCAAATTGATCATAGCATCCAATTCACTTCCTATGATAGTTTTATTATACCCAACTTGGATGCCTACCATTCTAGGACCAATTTTATAACCATAGCAAATACCATGCTGTTCTAAAAGACTCTCAAAATAATATAAGTGAAGCATGAGAGACTAGCAATTTCTACAAAATTAAGCCACCGCCGTGCTCTAAAAGATATAAGTGAAGTACTAGAGCAAAAACTATCTAGCTGAAATGATATAAGTGAAGCACATAGAGCATTCTAATAAATTCCAATCAAGTAGGCTTCTCCCAAAAGGTGTGTACAGCAAGGATGATTGTGGAAAACTAAAAAGCAAATACTAATATTATACACGACGCTCCAAGCAAAACACATATCATGTGGCGAATAAAAATATAGATCCAAGTAAAGTTACCAATGAACAAAGACGAAAGAGGGGATGCCTTCCAGGGGTACCCCCAAGCTTAGTCTTTTGGATATTGTTGAATATCTTGGGGTGCCATGGGCATCCCCAAGCTTAGGCTTTTGCCACTCCTTATTCCATAGTCCATCAAATCTTTACCCAAAACTTGAAAACTTCACAACACAAAACTCAATAGGAAATCTCATAAGCTCTCTTAGTGAAAGAAAACAAAACCACCACATAAGGTACTGCAATGAACTCATTCTTTATTTATATTGGTGTTAAACCTACTGTATTTCAAGTTCTCTATGGTTCATACCACTTAATACTAGCCATAGATGCATCAAAATAAGCAAACAACACACGAAAAGCAGAATCTGTCAAAAACAGAACAGTATGTAGCAATCCGTAACTAACGCAAACTTCTGGAACTCTAAAAATCCTACCAAAATAGGAAGTCCTGTACAATTTGTCTATTGATCTACATAAAAAAGAATCAACACAAAATCACGTTTCTGTGATTTAACAAAACTAATTTCGTGCGTGCAAAGTTTCTGTTTTTCAGCAGAATCAAAATAACTATCACCATAGGTTATCCTACAGGTTCTACTTGGCACAAACATTAATTAAAACATAAAAACACATCTAAACATAAGGTAGATGCAAAATTTATTACTAAACAGAAACAAAAACAAAAAACACAAATAAATTGGGTTGCCTCTCAACTAGCGCTATCGTTTAACGCCCCTAGCTAGGCATAAAAGCGAAGATAGATCTAAGTAGTGCCATCTTTGGCACTCAATTCATAAGTAGCTCGCATGATAGATTCATAAGGTAATTTAATTTTCTTTCTTGGAAAGTGCTCCTTGCCCTTCCTTAATGGAAATTGGAATCTAATATTCCCTTCCTTCATATCAATAATCGTGCCAATTGTTCTAAGGAAAGGTCTACCAAGAATAATAGGGCAAGAAAGATTGCAATCTTTATCAAGAACGATCAAATCTACGGGCACCAAATTTCTATTTGCAACAATGATGACATCATTGATCCTTCCCATTGGCTTTTAATGGTGGAATCCGCAAGGTGCAAATTTAAAGAGCAATCATCAAGATCATGGAAACCTAGAATATCATATAATTCACACAAATCACACAAAGCATAACACTCATGATCTTTAATTTTAATCTTTATAGTAGGTTCCCACTGATCATTAAGTTTTCTAGGTATAGAAACTTCCAAATTAAGTTTTTCATCATAAGATTGCATCAAGGCATCAACGATATGTTTGGTAAAAGCTTTATTTTGACTATAAGCACGAGGAGAATTATCAACGGATTGTAACAAGGAAATACAACCTTCTAAAAAACAATTATCATAATCAAATTCCTTGAAATCCGAGATAGTGGGTTCAATGCTATTTAAAGTCATGACCTCTCCAATCCCACTTTTACCAAATTTAGCATCAAGATCTAAAAACTCCGAATTATTGGGACGCCTTCTAACTAAAGTTGACTCATCTCCAGTCCCATTATTCTTAAGATTCATATTGCAAAACAAAGATCTAATAGGGGACACATCAATAACTTTAAGATCTTCATCATTATTTTCACGGAAACCAGAGGAACACGCCTTTACAAAGCAATCTTTCTTAGCACGCAATCTGGCGGTTCTTTCCTTGCACTCATCAATGGAAATTCTCATGGCTTTGAGAGACTCATTGATATCATGCTTAGGAGGAGTAGATCTAAGTTTAAGAGAATCAACATCAAGCGAAAGTCTATCAACATTCCTAGCCAAATCATCAACTTTGAGCAATTTTTGTTCAAGCAAAGCATTAAAATTCTTTTGAGAAATCATAAATTCTTTCACACTATTCTCAAAATCAGAGGGCATCTTACTAAAATTACCATAAGAATTATTATAGGAATTTCCATAATTATTAGAGGAATTACTAGGGAACGGTCTAGGATTAAAGTTTCCTCT
This sequence comes from Triticum aestivum, assembly GCF_018294505.1. NCBI lineage: Eukaryota > Viridiplantae > Streptophyta > Magnoliopsida > Poales > Poaceae > Triticum > Triticum aestivum. Next base: position 551,265,435 of record NC_057804.1, read on the forward strand.
ACGAGCATTGTTTTCGAAACTATTCCTACCAACAAAATTCACATCCATAGATTCATTATTATTCTCAATCAAAGTAGACAAAGGCATATCATTGGGATCAAATAGGAGCATTCTTAGTAGCAAAAAAATTTCATAAGTTCATCCATCTTTCCACTCAAAACATTAATTTCTTCTATAGCATGCACTTTTTTACTAGTAGATCCTTCAGTGTGCCATTGAGAATAATTAGCCATAATATCATCAAGAAGTTATGTAGCATCTCCTAAAGTTATTTCCATAAACATGCCTCCCGCGACCGAATCTAAAAGATTTCTAGAAGCAAAGTTCAAACTGGCATAAATTTTTTGTATGATCATCCATAAATTCAAACCATGAGTAGGGCAATTGCGAATCATCAATTTCATTCTTTCCCAAGATTGGGCAACATGCTCATGATCTAGTTGTTTAAACTTCATAATATCATTGCTAAGAGTGATGATCTTAGTGGGGGAAAAATACTTAGAGATAGAAGCATCTTTGCACTTGTTCCAAGAATCAATACTATTTTTAGGCAAAGACAAAAACCAAACTTTAGCATGATCTCGAAGTGAAAACAGAAATAACTTCATTTAACAATATCATTATCCGTATCTTTCTTCTTTTGCATATCACACAAATCAACAAAGTTGTTTAGATGGGTAGCGGCATCTTCACTAGGAAGGCCGGCGAATTGATCTTTCATAACAAGATTCAGCAAAGCAGTATTGATTTCACAAGACTCAACATCATTAAGAGGAGCAATCCGAGTACTAAGGAAATCATTATTATTGGTATTGGAGAAATCACAAAATTTGGTATTATCTTGCGCCATGGCGACAAGTAATCCAACACACAAGCAAACAGAAAAAGGCAAGCGAAAAAGAAGGAGAAAGATTGGGAAGAGAGGGCGAATAAAACGGCAAGGGTGAAGTGGGGGAGAGGAAAACGAGAGGCAAATGGAAAATAAAGTAAATGCGAGGGAGATGAGTTTGTGATGGGTACTTGGTATGACTTGACTTGAGCGAAGACCTCCGCGGCAACGGCGCCAGAAATCCTTCTTGCTACGTCTTGATCTTGCGTTGGTTTTCCTTGAAGAGGAAAGGGTGATGCAGCAATTGTAGCGTAAGTATTTCCCTCAGTTTTTGAGAACCAAGGTATCAATCCAGTAGGAGGCTCCTCAAAAGTCCCACGCACCTACACAAACAAACAAAGAACTCGCAACCAATGCAATAAAGGGGTTGTCAATCCCTTCACGGCCACTTGCGAAAGTGAGATCTGATAGAGATAGTATGATAAGATAAATATATTTCTGGTATTTTATAATATAGATTGGAAAAGTAAAGATGCAAATAAAAGTAGATTGAAAACTTATATGATAAAGGATAGACCCGGGGGCCATAGGTTTCACTAGTGGCTTCTCTCAAGATAGCATAAGTATTACGGTGGGTGAACAAATTACTATCGAGCAATTGATAGAAAAGAGAATAATTATGAGATTATCTAGGCATGATCATGTATATAGGCATCACGTCCGTGACAAGTAGACCGACTCCTGCCTGCATCTACTACTATTACTACACATCGATCGCTATCCAGCATGCATCTAGAGTATTAAGTTCATAAGAACAGAGTAACGCATTAAGAATGATGACATGATGTAGAGGGATAAACTCATGCAATATGATATAAACCCCATCTTTTTATCCTCGATGGCAACAATACAATACATGCCTTGCAACCCCTATTGTCACTAGGTAAGGGCACCGCAAGATTGAACCCAAAGCTAAGCACTTCTCCCATTGCAAGAAAGATCAATCTAGTAGGCTAAACCAAACTGATAATTCGAAGAGACTTGCAAAGATAACTCAATCATACATAAAAGAATTCGGAGGAGATTCAAATATTTCTCATAGATAAACTTGATCATAAACCCACAATTCATCGGATCTTGACAAACACACCGCAAAAAGAGTTACATCGAATAGATCTCCACAAGAGAGGGGGAGAACATGGTATTGAGATCCAAAAAGAGAGAAGAAGCCATCTAGCTAATAACTATGGACCCGAAGGTCTGTGGTAAACTACTCACAACTCATCGGAGGGGCTATGGTGTTGATGTAGAAGCCCTCCATGGTCGATTCCCCCTCCGGCAGAGCGCTGGCAAAGGCTCCAAGATGGGATCTCACGGATACGGAAGGTTACAGTGGTGGAAATTGTTTTTCGTTGGCTCCCTGGATGTTTTCGGGGTACGTGGGTATATATAGGAGGAAGAAGTAGGTTGGTGGCCGCCCGAGGGGCCCACGAGATAGGGTGGCGCGCCCTCCACCCTCGTGGCCGCCTCGGCTGCTTCTTGGCTTGCACTCCAAGTCCACTATATCACGTTTGTTCCAAAAATCACGCTCCCAAAGATTTAATTCCGTTTGGGCTCTGTTTGATATTCCTTTTCTTCGAAATACTGAAATAGGCAAAAAACACAGCAATACGAGCTGGGCCTCCGGTTAGTAGGTTAGTCCCAAAAATGATATAAATGTGTAAAATAAGGCCCATAAACATCCAAAATGGATAATATAATAGCATGGAACAATAAAAAATTATAGATACGTTGGAGATGTATCAAGGCCCAGCTACTAGCTAGATAGGGGGAGGAGTGTGCGGTTATGAGATCGATGAAAAGAGGCGCGAGAGTTTACACGTGTGTGTGACCGTATGAGAGACACGAGGCAAGGACACATAAAGGAGGAGATTAAAGGTGTGTGTGTATGTTGTAGGCAGGCATCACTGGAGAGGTTTATCGATCGATGTGTGTCGGAAAGGAGTTGTGGAGACTCTGGGAGAATGACCTAAAGAAAAAAATGAATGTGCCCGGTGGATAGAATGCCGAGGGAGGGGGAGGGCGAGGAGGACGTGTGCATGCACGAGAGAAAGTTAGTGGTAGCTACAAAGGTTAGAGGATTGTGTGGGTGTAAGAGACTAACAAATATCATAATTTGATATGAAAGTGGATTCATATATTTGAATAGGAGATCATAGTGTTTTAAACATTGCATGCATGAATATAGCGGTGATACACGTGTTGTTCACATGTTATACCATAATGTGATAATGCATGGCATTTGCAACTCACAGCTAAATGTTGAACAATCTAAACCATACTATATATCAAACAATCTCACATTTTATTTGAATTTGTGATAATGTGTGGCGTTTGCAGCTTACAACTAAATATCGAACAATCTAAACAATACTATATATCGAACATTCTCACATTTTATTTGAATTTGTGGTAATGTGTGGTGTTTGCAACTCACATCTAAATACTTGTAGGCATAGGGGGCGGGGCACCATACATAATGTGATAAACACATTATACATATGAGACATGGTTTAGATTATGAAGATCTAGCTAGAGCTAGAAATGTAATGTGATTTGACATCAACATAAAGTGGATTCAAAAAATCGAGTTCGAGTTCATATAGTACACATAGTTCATATGTAACTCGAGACTAATCATGTGGTGTGCTGTGAAGATAATACACAAACGATGCTTTAACTTGACAATAATGATGATTGTAGATCTTATTAAAATAGAGAGACAAATTCAAATGCTTTGACTTCACAACAATCATTACTGTAGATCTTATTCAAATAGAGAAACGAATTCAAATTTAGTTCATATTGAAGCAGTAGTATATACATTTGGAATGCACTAAAACGTTCATTTGAGTAGTAGGTTGCATGCATTATACACGTAGTGAAATATTTTAAATTGAACATAGCATGAATTCAAAGTTTTGAATGACATTTGTAGTGCACATTGATTTGGTACAATACACGTTAGGCTTGTCCGGAAATTTCAACCCGCGCCTTGTTAGCCCAAAATATTTAAGATATATCTTTGTCTCGTCGTGCTCCGACAACTCCCTCCATCTCAACCAGCGCCTTGCTATTCTGAAATTACAACACGCGCGAAAACTCCCACCTCCTATGAAATCCCAACACGCGAAATGCCCGTGGTACCCCTGAACCGAAAGAACCGCCTCAAATCGGTGGGGGTACTTTCGTAACTTACACCACATTTCGGACAAGCGTGTCCCTAAGCCATGGTTCCCCACTGCCATCCCATCCGCCCACCCATTCGTACACCGAGGCTGTGAAAACCCGCGATGAAACCCCACACCCTGCTCCGTCCACCACCTATCCGGAGCCTCTTCCCCGACGACGTCGTCCACAGCAACACCTCGACGCCCCTCATCCACCGTACCGGATGAGGATCCGTCGTCGGTCTCGTCGTCCCGCTAGTTCAGCCACCCCATCTCCACCTCCAAGGAGCTGACCCGACGTTCCCCTCGTCTTTCTCTCCACCTCCATTCCCACACCACCGTCTTCACCTGCACCACGGGAAGAGCATCATCATCACCGTTTCCTCGGATGAAGTTGCGGCCTAATCGGCGCCACCAAAGAGGTTATACACTAATCGCCACATTTTCTTCTTGATTTGATCTCACGGTGCTGCCGGCGCTTGGTCCCAAGCCGACACAGCGCGGCTCCATCCACGGCGGCATCGCCGGCCACTTCCTCCATGGCGTCGCTCCCTTGGTAGTGACGTCCACATCAGTAGGAGCTGCTGCTGCTTTAGCTCTCGCTCACGCTGCTGCTCTGCTCTTGCTATCGGTCCCCTGCCTGGTCTGCTCTTGCTATTGCTCTTGCTCGCGTTGCTGCTCTCGCTCTTGCTCTTGCTTGCGATGCTGCTCCGATTTAGCTACACTTCAGTAGACTGAATCAACTTTTGGGTCAGTCGATTTTTAGGGGGTGGGGGGCTCGCCGGGGTGAAGGAAGAACCAGCCGCAGCGGGGAGGGGGGCTCACCAGAGAGGTACCCCACTATCTATCTTAGGGTTCAGGGTGGGGGCGATGGTTGCCGGTGGTTGCGGGGCATTGGCGGGGCGGTGGCATGGGGATCGCCGGAGAAAAAGCTCGGCACGAGGGGCCTAGATGGATGGCCGGGGCAGCGGTGGACCGGCGGTGAGGAGTGTTTTCGGGGCGGGCGGGGCGGTGCACCGCCGGCCGCGGGCGGCGGGGGGCTGTTGTTTGGTCGGTGGTGGCTGGCGGCTCAGGGGCGTGGAGGTTGAAGATGAACCACATTCCCTTGATTTTGTATCCAGCGGCTACAAAATTAACTGACCAGAGATGAAAAAGTCAGTCGACCGACGTGTAGCCTCACCTTACTAGTGCGTTCGGTTTCGACAACAAAATTCAGTTTCAACAGCAAAATTCAGTTTCAACAGTTAAGTTTAGTTTCGACAGTTAAATTCAGTTTCGACGGTTAAGCTCAGAGATGAGCGGCTGATGTATTTACATCTAGCACTTTGTGGTTATGTATTTTATGTCATGTATTGGAGATGCTATTAGAATTCCACTCAGGTTAACGTTGTTCGTTGTCTCTCTTGTCCCGCTTCAGCCTCGGCGTCGTACAACTCACTGGAGCTGCTCGAACGACGAAACCCTCCATCACAACGGAGCAGTACCTCGGGCTCCATATCCAGACACCTAAGATTTTCTTCCCCTCCTCCGACAGCCAAGTGAGCCGGAGCATCCTCACCGGCCAACCCAATCATGTTGAGATCGACATGGCTTCGCCAAAGAGGTTGTACACTTGTTGCATCTCTTTTTTACTCTACATGTTATACATATTGTCCATTGAGCACACGGATTTGTTCCTTTAGTGTCTCCTTGAAATAAAAAAAGTAGGAATTTTAATTTTCACTTGTCCTCCTTTTCAAATTCCTATTCATGAAGCACAAGACTAAGAGATAGTAGCATAATAGCATTATAACCATACATTTTCTTGTGGTTTAACTTAATCTCACCATGCTTCTTTGCATCCTGTGATCTTCCAATTATTGTGAATCAAACACCCAGATTGGTAGAAATCATGTGTTTTTAAATTCTCTGTTTTGCACGTGCGTTCCTATCCTATTCCTGTCTATTTCCTATCCCTGCATTGTTGGAATCCTCCTATTCAAACGAGCCCTTACAGAATTACTTCTCTTACAGATAGTTGTCAAAGAAAACCTTGCATGGTTTATCCCGCTACTGCTGCGCCGTCGTCCACGCCAGCTCAGCTGCTCCAATGACAGAAGGGTCCAGCATAGCAGGGATCCGGCCTCCAGACTGTCTTTCGCCGCCTCAGATCTTCTTCCCCGCCGCTGGCAGCCATGAAAACTGCATTACCATCATCAGCCGAGCAGATGACCTCGAGGACTACACGGGTCCGCAAGAGAGGTCGCACTCTTTCGTGTCTGCTTATGTTATGCATCGCTTAATATTACATGCTACTTTATCGTCCTGTTCACCGATTAGACTCTGAGTCAGCTCCAAACTAATGGTCAAACTTGAGTTTTTAAATGGTTGTGGGGTACATATCGGGGCTGCAATCAATAGTATCTATCTACTATCTGGTTAATCTCCGGTGTCTACTATGAGTTTCATGTTGGGTGGGAAACAAACAATAAAGAAGCCATTATCTATATTTTTAACTGAAGCCATTATCTGCCTACTATTATTGGTTTTGGGTCTATCCACAGGTTGCTACCATCACTCTGGATTTCTGCATGCACTCCTTACATAATCTCACTATGTTTTATTCCTATGCATGACATTTATTGTAAACAATGGAACTGAACATGTAGAGCAAAAGAGACGAGCCTTGCGTGGCAATAAAATTTCATGCAGACATCGCTCCATGGTAGGCGCAAAGGCAGCCCCCCACGTATTTCGGATTGTAATCGAGAGGAAGATATCTGTTCTGAGGGGGATTCAGAAGGAGAAGACAACTCCTATTTACCCCTTGAGGTCTTCGCTCTAACTTGGCATGCTGATGTTGGTTATATCATGCATATGGTGTCTTGCATTGCTTACTTTATACATCAAATATGTCATCTACTTAGTTTAGACATCTTTTGCGCGAATGCCATCTATTTAGTTTATTCATTGTTTATGTGAATTATGCAACTCCATCTTGTTTAGCCGGGCATCATATATGTGAATTTTGCAATCCCATCCTGCTTAGCCAGTCATCTTATATGTAAATTATATCAGGCCATCCTTTTCTTCATTACATATTACATTTGTCAACAATGTTAGTACATTCAACTGCTCTTCGTGTGGATCAGCCATTTGACACAGTGATGGCAAATTCTGGAGTGAAAATAAGGTCTTCAGAGCAGACTATGCTATCTGATGAAGCGCATATCTCGTTGGTTACGGATAGCTCCATAGAGGAGGATTCAGAGACAGATGACCAGTCCTATTCCCCCCCGAGGTGTATGCTCTAACTTGGCAGGGTTATGTTGCTCATATCGTGCGTATGGTGTCTCGCATTGCTATGTCATTTGATTAGTTTAGACATGCTTTGTGTGAATGTCACCTGTTTAGTGTCTAATTACCATATATATGAATTATGCATTGCCATCTTGTTGCAAGACATTATATATGTGAATTATACAATGCTATCTTGTTGCAAAGGCATTATATATGTGAATTATGCAATGCCATGCTGTTTAGCCAATCATCATGTATGTGAATTATATCATGCTATCATTTTTTTGTATTACGTGTTCCATTTGTTGACAATGTTTGTATATTCAACTACTCTTCCTGTGCATCAGCCATTTGAAGCGGTGATGGAAGTATCTGGAGTGAAAACCAGGTATTCAGAGCAGACAATGCTACCTGCTAAAATAGACATCTTACTGGTTACAGAGAGCTCCTTAGAGGAGGATTCAGAGACTGATGACTAGTCCTATTTCCCCCTGAGGTCTATGCTCAAACTTGGCAGGGTTATATTACCCATGTCATGCATGTTGTCTTGCATTATTTAGTTTTTACATCATATATGGATTGCCATCTGCTTGCTTGCTTACTATATAAATCATATATTTGAATTATATCATGCCATCATGTTTACATAGTACATACACATCATCTATCTGAATTATGGCATGGCAACCCATTTAATAAAGACATCATATAGTTATATCATCTCATCCTGTTTAGTGTTTAAGTCATCATATTTTGAATTATGGCATTCTATCCATGAATGTATGTGAATTATGGCATGCCAACCTATTTAATAAACACATTATATAGTTATATCATGTCATCCTGTTTACATAGTCTCATATTTTGAACTATGTCTTTCCATCTTTTTTAGCCATCATAATGTGAAATTGTGTCATGCTATCCTGTTTAGTTAGCCATCATATATGTGAAATTGTGTCATGCTATCCTGTTTGGTTAGACAACATAAATATGAATTATTTCATGCCCTCTTTTATTCCCCACTATACATTGCACCTGTCTATCATACAATGTCTATACTTTCAATTACATTTCTTGTTTATCAGCCATTTGAATTGGAGAGGGTGATGGCAGTATCTAAGGGAGTAACAACACGGTCTTTAGAAAAGATAGTGCTACCAGTTGATGCAGATAGAACCACGGTTGTACTTGCCCAAGGACCAGATCCACCACACATAACCCAGACTCTCGCAAATTGTACCCCTACCCAGTTGGACAGAGAACCACCTACACCCTTTCTAACCCCAACCCCGGCAGATAGTAACCCTGTTCCAGTTGACACATCACCGTCTCCACCACAGAGCACCCAAACACGAGCAGTTAGTAAGGGAACTGTAGTGCCCAAAGCACGAGGACCACCACTCCAAATCCCAACTCAAGCTTAAAGGAGAAGAAGATTTGTTGTCAGGTCAGGTTCTGTAGCTATGGTTCATACTCCTTTGCTCTTGCATTACTGTATTTACTCATACCAACTATTTTTAAATTTGAAGGATGGAATTGAAACTCCAATGGTGCAACAAGTATGTTTTAAACCTGTTTCTTAACTGGTTTGCTGTTGTAACCTGCTCTATGTTGATTTCAGTTTCAATTGAATAAACAATTATGTTCTCATGTCATGCACATTACAAGTGTTGTTATTGCTCTATAGTTTCCCACACTTATATTCTGTCTATTTTGCTTTGTCTTGAACAAATATTATTTGAACTGTGTCTCTATCTTGATTTGGCAACAAAAACTAGAATGATATAGACCATAAAGTGACCATGGTACATAGATATATGTTTGTTTCATGCTGTTATCCTGTCTACTGAACACATTTACCAAAATGAGTTTCATATACAACATGGTGAACATGTGACGTGTTTGCTTGTTTCTCTTTTAGAATGCGGACAAAATATCGGAGAACAGTACCGCGTTATCCAATGGTAAAGGAAGTAATGCAGATAAGGTTCAAGATAGTGAGACATCCCTGTTGGTCTCCAAGAAAGCTGATAAAAACTATCTTGACGACAGTGAGAGAACCCAAAAGTCCTGTCTTGATGTAGTGTTCGAGTTACTGGCCACTACTGCTAGCACAAGCTCTTCAAACTCGCTGCCTGAATCAGTTCGCCTTCTTGAGTCTCAACTTCAAGTTGAAAGACATCGATCAGATGTGCTACGACAGGAAGCTGAAGGACTGATGAAGTCCCTGCAGAATTCAGATGCATATTTCCTGGTGCAATAGCAAGCGCTGGAGGATTTAAGCGCCAATCAAGAGAAAGTTAATAAGCTTGCTAAGCATCTTGCCAGCATTATGGGTACCTAGGATATTGTTTCTTGAGATCTTCTAAAGTGGTTTCGGTTCTGGATTTTTTTTGCTGCTGCGTTTATTTGTGCTGGTCGCCAACTTTGACAACCAGTGTATATGATATGCTGCTTTGTTCCCTATATTTGCGCTGGTGGCGAACTTTGATGCCCAGTGGATGTAATATGTGTAATAGCCGTGATAGCCTAGCGTTAGTTGCTTGCTTATTTATCCTTGTTGTCTTGTTTATTTGTTTGCTTGTAGTCATTGCAGTTCTTTTTCGCGGTTTGCTAGTGGCTGCAATAACCTATTTTTTAAAACTAGGCCACAATAACCATGGGCTAATATTTACTGTAGTGACACTGGGCCTCCTACGGGCTGTAGAAACAGTGGGCCTTCTATGGGCCATAGAAACAATGGACCTTCTACGGGTCATAGAAACAATGGGCCTTCTGCGGGCCGTATCATCAATGGGCCTTATACGGGCCGTATGATCGATTGGCCAAACATGGGCCAAACAGACCGCATTATGGCCGTAAACGGGCTAGAGTTGGAATCATCCGTTCATGGGCCGACCATAATGGGACATCGTTAATAGGCCGTATTTGATGATGCTATGAAAACAGCCCAACGTATTAACGGACCACAAACAGGCCGACTGTAACCACAGGCTGAATTTGGCCCACAAGCAGAAAATGACACTAACGGTGTGTAAGTAAACGAATGCTGGAAATGAGCCCAAGAATAAATGGGCTCTGAGAAGGCCGAAATATGACATGGGCTAGAAACGGCCCAACGGAATAACGGGCCATTAATGGGTATAATGTGATACACTGTTCATTATGGGCCAGTTTCACCATGGGCCGTTAATGGGTGTAAAGTGATACACTGTTCATTACGGGACAGTTTCACCACAAGCCGTTAATAGGCCAAGAGTTACAAAGGGCCTCATATGGGCTGAAAGACGTCATGGGCCATACATGGGCCAGAAGTGAAAACGGGCTGGAATCATATTGGAAGGCCCAGATGACGCGACTGGACCTAATTCGGATAGGGCATAACAGGCCTTGGGTTAGCGGGTTGTAAATGGGCTATATGCGAACAAGCCGTTAACAGGCTTTCCATGGGCCGGCCCGCCACCTTTTGACTAAGTCAAACGGGCCGGCCTTTTCACAGGAATGGGCCTCTGTTGGGCCGTGCCACGTATCGACGTATCATAGGCGCCTTCTGTCCAATGAGTGGATAACATCTGTCCCAACGATGAGCCGACACGTGTTTCCTCCAGCCAATGATGATTTTACACGTGGAAAATCCCCATTGGTCGGGGCTGTTAACGGGTTATCGGATCCAAAACCCGACCCAATATTTTAACGGCATTCCATTACGGTGGATGCACGTGTCGGTCACCCTTGACGAAAGCACATCTATGAGGTGCGATTTATCATCATGGAAGTGGACACTTCTATGATGATAATTTTGGTAATGTCATGGAACACTTCTACGACAGCACATGCATGTCTATCTTGATTCTGTCATAAAATCATCATGGATGTACATGCATGACAAAAAATGCGACCTACCGTGACAAACACGTATCATCACGGAAGTGTATTTTTTGTAGTGTTTGTCCATGTGTCGATCCTTTGAGATCGCAACCTTACCTAGACCCAATACATGACTTTTGCCTTTGTCAGCGAAGATGATATGCTTCAGATGTGACGGTGATAAAGGAGCATCCATCAATAGATTCTTGTCACCAGTCATGTGATTCGTACATCCACTATCGAGGACCCACTCATTGGCTTTGGGTTGATCATCCTGCAGATGAATTAGTGACCCTTACGAACTCATATACTTCATCAGTGAAGAATATGACATCAATATCATCAGATCAATTTCATCAAGCAATAGAACAGATAAAGCAGTATGAGGATGTGAGAAATGAAAGTTCATTTCTTCATGATTAGCCTGCGTCCTTTCAGGCAATCTTCAGGTCTCCAGCAAATTCTTCAGACATTTTAAGCACGTCTGGAGACCTGACCCTGCACAAGAGATTAGTTCTTTTTCTTAACCACCCACATCTAAAGGGGTGGCAAAGAATTCATCACTCTGCGAGCTCCATATGATAAAGGTGGCATAGAAGCTAGTCCACTTTGTTTCACATAAGAGGGGTTAGGATAAGCATATGAATAAGCAAATAAATTCTTCGAGGACTTATGAACATAATGGTTAGAAGAATAATGCTCATATTCATAGCCCTTAGCTCTTCCCTGCGAAATAGAGGGGTTAGGACGATGATGATCATATGAGGATTTTGATCCTTTTGAGGAATTTGATCCACGTGAGGAATTTGGTCCGTATGAGGACTTGGATCTATATGAAGAATTTGGTCCATATGAAGAATTTAATCTGGAGTTCCTATTCTTCACAGGTGGTGTCATGAGGACATTCACCTGAAGACTTTCAAGGCAACTTTTGGGAACCCGGATTTTCTTCATAGGGGAACCATTCCTGCAGTTAGTGCCAACATATCTAGCAAATACTTCACCATTCTGATTTTTGAACAGTTTATAGTTGGAGTCAAATGACTCATTAGAAGAATGAGAAGATTCACATGTAAAGCCAGATAAATTGGATGGATCAACTGGAGGTCCCTTTGCAGCAACCCATGAGGTTTTGGGGTACTGCTTAGGCTTCCAATATGTTCCATCAGCATTGAGTTTCCTCTCAAAGGCAATACCCTCTTTCCTAGGGTTCCTGTTGAGGATCTGCTTTTTAAGCATGTCACAAAGAGTCTGATGCCCTTTGAGGCTTTTGTACATGCCTGTCATGTACAATTACTTAAGCCCTGCATCGTAAGTGATACTAGCAATGTCCTAAGATGAGTAATTAGTGATAGCAGAGACAAATGAAGAATTTGTAGCATTAGAAGCATTTGAACATTCAGGTGAAGAATTAGCAGTTTCACGTTCAATGCACTTCAAACATGGAGGAACAAATTCTTCCTGAGTAGCGCTGATTTGTTGAGCAAGTAATGAATCACGCTCCTTCTGAAGATCTTCATAACTCACTCTTAGCTTCACAAGATCTTGCTTTCTTTGAAGAAACTCATAAGAAAGCTTCTCGTGATGAGATAAGAGAGAGTTATGATGATTGAAGGTTGTCAAATCTAAACTAAAGTCTCTGAAGATTTTCAGTCAAGGTTTTAGTGTGATCCATTTCTTCACCCAACATATCATCACTTTTGTCTAACATGTTTTGAACCTTCTCAAAAGCCTTTTGTTGTTTCACAGCAATCTTAGCAAGTTTAGAGTAGCTAGGCTTGAGGTTTTCATTAGATTCATCCTCACTAGATTCAGAGGAGGGGTATTTAGTTACCTTGGCACCCTTTGCCATGAAGCAATAGGTGGGAGCGTGGTCATTATTGCCTTCATCAGCCTTGTTGGTGATGCCATTTTCTTCAGAGTTGAAGATAGACTTGCTGACAAATGCAGTAGCGAGAGCTTGGCTTGCCACACCAGACTCGGAATCCTCATATGCCTCCTCTTCATCATGTTCCTCAGATTCAGCCTCAGAGTCCATTTTCTTGCCAATGAATGCCTGAGCCTTCTTGGAGCTGCTCTTCTTGTGAGATGAAGATTTTGAGGATTTTCATGATGAAGACTTTGAAGATTTCTTCTTCTTCTTCGCATCATCATAACTGTAATCCTTGTACTTCTTCTTCTTTGATTCCTTATCCCACTGAGGTCAATCTTGAATGTAGTGACCAGGTTTCTTGCATTTGTGGCATAGCCTCTTCTTGTAGTCACTGGATGAGGAATCATTACTCCTTGAGGATTTTCCAAAGCGACCACGTCTTGAGGACTTCTGAAATTTCTTCACGAGCAGTGCTAGTTCCTGGCTCAGTTCATCAAGATCACCAAGGCTGCTGCCAGTGTCTCCATCTTCAGACTCAGAGACTGCCTTGGCCTTCAGAGCACGTGATCTACCATAGCTCGAACCATAGAGATCTCTCTTCTCAGTAAGCTAGAACTCATGAGTGTTTAGTCTCTCGAGGATATCAACGGGATTAAGTGACTTGTAATCAGCACGTTCTTGAATCATTAGTGCCAGAGTATCAAATGAAGAATCAAGCCATCTCAGCAATTTCTTCACCACCTCATGGTCGGTGATGTCAGTGGCACCAAGTGCTTGAAGCTCATTTGAGATGTCAGTGAGGTGATTGAAGGTTTGTTGAACATTTTCATTGTCGAGTCTTTTGAAGAGGTTGAAGAGATTGCGAAGAACATCAACATGAGAGTCACGTTGAGTTGAGACTCCTTCATTCACTTTGGATAACCTATCCCAGATAAGCTTAGTAGTTTCCAAAGCACTCACTCTTCCATACTGCCCTTTGCTCAGATGGCCACATATGATGTTCTTCGCTTGAGAATCGAGTTGCTTGAATCTCTTCACATCAGTAGCGTTCAGAGAAGGTGTGACTGAGGGAACACCATTTTCCACAACATACCAGAGATCGTTATCAAGTGCCTCAAGATGTATTCGCATCTTATTCTTCTAGTAGGGGTAGTCCGTTCCATCGAAGGTAGGACACCCAACAAAGACCTTGATCATACCTGCGGTCGACATAACTAAAACTTCAGGCGGTTAAACAAAAATCACACAGAACAAGGGAGTACCTTGCTTTGATACCAATTGAAAGTGCGTTATATCAACTAGAGGGGGGGTGGGGTGAATAGGCTATTTTTATGAATTCTTCACTAAGGAATTTGCTGGTGAGGAAATTCCTTAGCGAAGAACTACTTGTAGCGGAACAAGTACTCAAAAGTAAACATAACAGAACACTAGCATAGTCATCATGATGAAATGAAGACAAGCACAGAGTACAGAAAGCGTAAACACATGATAACACATGATGAAGACGGACAGACTTAAGAAATTGAACTGAGCAAATTGAGAAAGTCTTCAGTCAAAGTCTTCAAACATATATGAACAAGAACACAACAATTGAAATGAGGAAATGAAAGAGTTGAGGAAATAGAACCAGTAAACTTGGTGAACACAATGATTTGGTAGACCAGTTCCAACTGCTGTCTCAGTTGTACGTCTGGTTGGAGCGGCTAGGTATTTAAACCTGAGGACACACAGTCCCGAACACACAGTCCTCACCGTATTCTCCTTGAGCTAAAGTCACACAGACCTCGCCCAATCACTCGTGGTAAGTCTCAGGTGACTTCCAAACCTTCACAAACTAGGTCACTCGGTGATCCACAATTCCTCTTGGATGCTCTAGACCATGACGCCTAACCATCTGGAAGAAGCACAGTCTTCAAAGGTAACAAGCGTCGGATCCACGCAGGATCAATCTCTTCAGTGATGCTCAATCACTTTGGGTTTGTAGGTGTGTTGGGTTTGGGTTTTCCTCACTTGATGATTTTCGCTCAAAGTCCTCGGAGGATGGGATGCTCTCAAATGACAAGTGTCAGTTTCTCTCGGAGCAGCCAACCAGCTAGTGGTTGTAGGGGGCGGCTATTTATAGCCTAGGGAGCAGCCCGACATGATAAGACATAAATGCCCTTCAATGATATAACCGTTAGGTGGGTAGATATTTTGGGACAGCTGGCGCATAGCATAGCAATGGTCGGAATTTTGACTCTCAAATTCCTCAGGGCTATCATGTTCCTCACTGTGTAGGCAATCTGCACCGGCGAATTCCTAACTCCTCAGTCAAAACAAATTCCTCAACAACCAGAAGAACTTCGTCTCTGTTACTGAAGAAATTTGACTGAACTGTATGAGATTTCCAATGGCTTCACTCAAAGGGATTGGTAGGTGTAGGATTTTGAGTCGAGCATCACATGGAAATTTTTTCTTAGTATTTCCTCGACCCCCTTTAACAGTATGATGTTTCCTATGACTCAAGAGTGAGAAAATGAGACTATGAAAACAAAAGTCTTCACGCTTCATGTTCCTCGAATGATTGCCAAGTCTTCAAGATCACACCAATTTCTTCACTTTCAAAGTCTTCAGAAAGTCTTCAAAAATCCAAAGTCTTCAGTTGAAGAACTTCACTTTTAGGGGTCGACTTTGTCTGTAAATATCAACCTCCTCACAGACTTATAGACCTGCGTACACTCACAAAGGCATCAGTCCCTTAACCTATAAGTCTTCAATACACCAAAATCACTAAGGGGCACTAGATGCACTTACAGAAACCCAATATCAAACGGAGTCCAAACGGGTTAAAAACGGATGGAGAATTATTTTTGAATATTTGTGATTTTTGGGAGGAAGTATCAACGCGAGACGGTGCCCGAGGGGGCCACGAGACAGGGGGGCGCGCCCCAAGGGGGCAGTCACGCCCTGGACTCTCGTGGGAACCCCGTAAGGCGGTTAACACTCTTCTTTTGCTGCAAGAAAGCTAATTTTATGAGAAAAATCTGGGCAAAAGATTCACCCCAATCGGAGTTACGGATCTCCGGATATAAAAGAAACAGTGAAGGGGAAGGATCTGGGAACGCAAAAACAGACAGAGACAGAGAGATAGATCCAAACTCGGAGGGGCTCTCGCCCCTCCCAAGCCATGGGAGCCAAGGACCAGAGGGGAAACCCTCCTCCCATCTAGGCAGGAGGTCAAGGAAGAAGAAGAAGAAGGGGGCCCCTCTCCCCCTTGCTTCCGGTGGTGCCGGAACACCGTCGGGGGCCATTATCATCACCACCATCTACACCAACACCTCCGCCATCTTCACCAACATCTCCATACCTTCCCCCATCTATATTCAGCGGTCCACTCTCCCGCAACCCGCTGTACCCTCTACTTGAACATGGTGCTTTATGCTTCATATTATTATCCAATGATGTGTTGCCATCCTATGATGTCCGAGTAGATTTTTGTTGTCCTACCGGTGATTGATGAATTGCTATGATTGGTTTAATTTGCTTGTGGTTATGTCGCTGTCCTATTGTGCTCTCCGTGTCGCGCAAGCGTCAGGGTTCCAGCTATAGGGTGTTGCAATACGTTCATGATTCGCTTATAGTGGGTTGCTTGAGTGACAAAAGCATAAACCCGAGTAAGGGGGTTGTGGCGTATGGGATAAAGGGGACTTGATGTTTTAATGCTATGGTTGTGTTTTACCTTAATGATATTTAGTAGTTGCGGATGCTTGCTAGAGTTCCAATCATAAGTGCATATGATCCAAGAAGAGAAAGTATGTTAGCTTATGCCTCTCCCACATAAAACTTGCTATCGGTCTAGTAAAGTAGTCAATTGCTTAGAGACAATTTCACAACTCCTACCACCACTTTTCCACACTAGCTATATTTACTTTATTGCTTATTTATCTAAACAGCCCCTACTTTTTATTTACGTGCTCTTTGCAAACCTATCCAACAACACCTACAAAGTACTTCTAGTTTCATACTTGTTCTAGGTAAAGCGGACACTAAGCATGCGTAGAGTCGTATCAGTGGTAGATAGGACTTGACATAATATTTGTTCTACCTTTAGCTCCTCGTTGGGTTCGACACTCTTACGTATTGACAGAGGCTACAATTATCCCCTATACTTGTGGGTTATCAAGACCTTTTTCTAGCGCCGTTGCCGGGGAGTCATAGCGTGGGGTGAGTATTCTTGTGTGTGCTTGTTTGCTTTATCACTAAGTAATTTTTATTTATTGTTCTTAGTTGTTTTCTATCTTTAGTCATGGGTAGGAAACATAAAACACCAAAAAAATTAGTTGTACCTACTGAACCAATGGTTGAAGAACCACTCAAAATCTATCACACTCCTGAAGCTTTTTACTTGGATCATCTTCGATCCCTTTGTGCTCGTGCTGAAACCCCAACTAGCTTAGTTGAGGGCAAATCTTTAGATGAGCATGCTTGTTATGTGCGACATCGTATATCTGAAAAAGGGAAACTTTTACTGGATCAAATTCATCGTCTGCAATGCTATGCTTGGAATTTATGTGAAATATATGATATTACTTGTTGTTCTAAAAACCCGAAGAAACACCTTCCCTACCAATGCTTGTTTAGTGATAATGGAATCGTATCTTCGTATGCTAAGGGTGTTTATAATTACTATGATATTCAAAAAATTGAAGAATTTGTTGCTTTTAAGGGTGCTTATGAAATTGCTTCTTTGATTGAAAAGTATGATGCCACTCTTTGCAAATCTGAAAATTTTGCCATACTTGAATATTGTTATGATAATTATGCTTCTAATGCCTATGTTAAACCATATATTGAGGACTTCTCTGCTGTCCAAGAAGAGACTAATATTTTGCAGGAGTCTATGGAAGAAGAAATTGATGAAACTGTGAGCTCATTGGATGAAAAAGATGATGAGGAGAGAGAAGAACAAAAGGAGGAAGAGCGGATTAGCTACCCGTGCCCACCTTCTAATGAGAGTAACTCTTCAACTCATACATTGTTTAATTCCCCTTCATGCTTACCGAAGGATGATTGCTATGATGATTGTTATGATTCCGTTGATTCTCTTGAAATATCCCTTTTTGATTATGCTTGCTATGCTTGTGGCCAAGATGCCAATATGAATGATGCTTATGGAGATGAACTTGCTGTAGTTCCTTATGTTAAACATGAAATTGTTGCTATTGCACCCACGCATGATAGTCCTTTTTTGAATTCTCCAAACTACACTATATCGGAGAAGTTTGTGCTTATTAAGGATTGTATTGATGGGTTGCCTTTTACCATTGCACATGATAATTTTGATGAATATAATATGCATGTGCTTGCTGCTCCTACTTGCAATTATTATGGGAGAGAAACTATATCTCCACCTCTCTATGTTTCCGATATGATAAAATTGCAAGAAAATGTTTATACTATGCATTGGCCTTTACTATGTGTGCACGAATTGTTCTTTTATGACATGCCGATGCATATGAAGAGAGTTAGACTTCGTTGTTGCATGATATATGTTACTTTGTGCTCACTACTAAATTACAAATCATTGTTAATTAAAATTGGCTTTGATATACCTTGGGATCCGGGTGGATCCATTACTTGAGCACTATATGCCTAGCTTAATGGCTTTAAAGAAAGCGCTGCCAGGGAGACAATCCGGAAGTTTTACAGAGTCATTTATATCTGTTGAGTGCTTTTATAAAGTTTAAAAACAAAAAAAATAAAGAGGGGAACCCAAAACTTTTCAAAAAGGAAAGTGAAAGTGAGAAAGACAAGCATTGTTGTAGTGGGAGAGCTCCTTGAACTTTGTTCATGCTCACAGAAACTTTGTGAATCTTAATTACAGAAACTTTTTATCAAAAATAATTATCCCCTTGTACAATTCAATTGTATTATAAAAATAATGTGCCAAGGTTTGCCTTTAGGATGTTTACAATGCTTGTTGGTTTGTACGGTGTAGGACAGAAACTTTGGCTGTAGTGCGCGATTTTACATTTTTTGCTGGAACGCCAAACGGTTCAGATTTTTGCTGTAAAAATTATTTATTTTTACTAATTTTGGTAGAATTTTTGGGGTACCAAAAGTATGGTGAATGTTCAGATTGCTACAGACTGTTCTGTTTTTGATGCATAGTTTGCTTGTTTTGATGAATCTATCAATTTATATCAGTGGATTAAGCCATGGAAAAGCAATATTATAGTAGACACAATGCAAAAACAAAATATGAATTGGTTTGCTACAGTACTTAGAGTTGTGATTTGCTTTATTATACTAACGGATCTTACCGAGTTTTCTATTGAAGTTTTGTGTGGATGAAGTGTTTGATCGAGGAGGTCTCGATATGAGGAAAAGGAAGAGAGGCAAGAGCTCAAGCTTGGGGATGACCGAGGCACCCCAAGTAAAAATTCAAGGAGACTCAAGCGTCTAAGCTTGGGGATGCCCCGGAAGGCATCCCCTCTTTCTTCAACAAGTATCGGTATGTTTTCGTATTCGTTTCGTTCATGCGATATGTGCTAGTCTTGGAGCGTCTTTTGCAATTAGTTTTCACTTTTATTTTATGCACCATGCTGGTATGAGATAGTCCTTGGTTGATTTATAGAATGCTCATTGCATCTCACTTAAATATTTCGAGTATGGCTTTATAGAATGCTTCATGTGCTTCACTTAGATCATTTGAAGTTTGGATTGCCTGTTTCTCTTCACATAGAAAACCACCATTTGTAGAATGCTCTTTTGCTTCACTTATATTTGTTAGAGCGTGGGCATATATTTTTTAGAAAGAATTAAACTCTTTTGCTTCACTTATATCTATTTACAGGGATGACATGAATTGGTCATTCACATGGTTAGTCATAAAATCCTACATAAAACTTGTAGATCATTGAATATGATATGTTTGATTCCTTGCAATAGTTTTGCGATATAAAGGTGGTGATGTTAGAGTTGTGCTAGTGGGGTAATTGTGAAATTGAGAAATACTTGTGTTGAGGTTTGAAAGTCCCGTAGCATGCACGTATGGTAACCATTGTGTGACAAATTTGAACCATGGGGTGTTCTTTGATTGCCTTCCTTATGAGTGGAGGTCGGGATCACGCGATGGTTAACTCCTACCAACCCTTCCCCTCGGAGCATGCATAGTAGTACTTTGCTTTGAGGGCAAGTAGACTTTTGCAATAAGTATATAAGTTCTTTATGACTAATGTGAGTTCATGGATTATACGCACTCTTACCTCTCTGTGCTAGCCTCTACGGTACCGTGCATTGCCCTTTCTCACCTCGAGAGTTGGTGCAAACTTCGCCAGTGCATCCAAACCCTGTGATATGATATGCTCTATCACACATAAGCCTCCTTATATCTTCCTCAAAACAGCCACCATACCTACCTATCATGGCATTTCCATAGCCATTCCGAGATATATTGCCATGCAACTTCCATCATCATCATATACATGACTTGAGCATTCATTGTCATATTGCTTTGCTGTAAGATAGCTAGCATGATGTTTTCATGGCTTGTCCGTTTTGATGTCATTACTACTCTAGATCATTGCACATCCCGGTACACCGCCGGAGGCACTCATATAGAGTCATATCTTTGTTCTAGATATCAAGTTGTAATATTGAGTTGTGATTAAATAAAAGTGTGATGATCATCATTATTAGAGCATTGCCCCAGTGAGGAAAGGATAATGGAGACTATGATTCCCCCACAAGCGGGATGAGACTTCGGACTTAATGAAAAAAAAGGCCAAAGAAGCCAAATAAAAAAAGGGGGGCCAAAGAAGCCCAACAAAAAAAAGAGAAAATAAAAAAATGAGAGAAAAAGAGAGAAGGGGCAATGTTACTATCCTTTTACCACACTTGTGCTTCAGAGTAGCACCATGTTCTTCATATAGAGAGTCTCTTGAGTTATCACTTTCATATACTAGTGGGAATTTTCATTATAGAACTTGGCTTGTATATTCTGATGATGGGCTTCCTCAAACGCCCGAGGTCTTCATGAGCAAGCAAGTTGGATGCACACCCACTTAGTTTCCAGTTTGAGCTTTCATACACTTATATCTCTTAGTGCATCCGTTGCATGGCAATCCCTACTCCTCGCATTGCCATCAATTGATGGGCATCTCCATAGCCCGTTGATTAGCCGCGTCGATGTGAGACTTTCTCCCTTTTTGTCTTCTCCACACAACCTCCATCATCATACTCTACTCCACCCATAGTGCTATGTCCATGGCGTGTGCTCATGTGCGTGAGGGTTGAAAAGGCTGAAGCGCGTTAAAAAGTATGAACCAATTGCTTGGCTGAAACCGGGGTTGTGCATGATGGGAGCATTTTGTGTGACAAAAATGAAGCATGGCCAAACTATATGATTTTGTAGGGATAAGCTTTCTTTGGCTATGTTATTTTGATAAGACATAATTGCTTTATTAGTATGCTTGAAGTATTATTGTTTTTATGTCAAATGATAGACTATTGCTTTGAATCACTCGTGTCTTAATATTCATGCCATGATTAGACATATGATCAAGATTATGCTAGGTAGCATTCCACATCAAAAATTATCTTTTTTATAATTTACCTACTCGAGGACGAGCAGGAATTAAGCTTGGGGATGCTGATACGTCTCCGTCATATCTATAATTTTTGATTGTTCCATGCCAATATTATTCAACTTTCATATACTTTTGGCAAATTTTTATACTATTTTTGGGACTAACATATTGATCCAGTGCCCAGTGCCAGTTCTTGTTTGTTGCATCTTTTATGTTTCGCAGAAACCCAATATCAAACGGAGTCCAAACGGGATAAAAACAGACGGAGAATTATTTTGGATTTGTGATTTTGGGGAGGAAGAATCAACGCGAGACGGTGCTCGAGGGGGCCATGAGACAGGGGACGCACCCTGGACTCTCGTGGGCTCCCCGTAAGGCGGTTGACACTCTTCTTTTGCTGCAAGAAAGCTAATTGTATGAGAAAAATCTGAGCGAAAGATTCACCCCAATCGGAGTTACGGAGCCCCTCCCAAGCCATGGGAGCCAAGGACCAGAGGGGAAACCCTCCTCCCATCTAGGGAGGAGGTCAAGGAAGAATAAGAAGAAGGGGGGCCCTCGCCCCCTTGCTTCCGGTGGCGCCGGAACACCGACGGGGGCCATCATCATCACCACGATCTACACCAACACATCCGCCATCTTCACCAACATCTCCATCACCTTCCCCCATCTATATTGAGCGGTCCACTCTCCCGCAACCCGCTGTACCCTCTACTTGAACATGGTGCTTTATGCTTCATATTATTATCCAATGATGTGTTGCCATCCTATGATGTCCGAGTAGATTTTCATTGTCCTACCAGTGATTGATGAATTGCTATGATTGGTTTAATTCGCTTGTGGTTATGTTGCTGTCCTATTGTGCTCTCCGTGTCGCGCAAGCGTGAGGGATTCCCACTGTAGGGTGTTGCAATACGTTCATGATTCGCTTATAGTGGGTTGCTTGAGTGACAGAAGCATAAACCTGAGTAAGGGGGTTGTGGCGTATGGGATAAAGGGGACTTGATGCTTTAATGCTATGGTTGGGTTTTACCTTAATGATCTTTAGTAGTTGCGGATGCTTGCTAGAGTTACAATGATAAGTGCATATGATCCAAGAAGAGAAAGTATGTTAGCTTATGCCTCTCCCACATAAAACTTGCTATTGGTCTAGGAAAGTAGTCAATTGCTTAGGGACAATTTCACAACTCCTACCACCACTTTTCCGCACTCACTATATTTACTTTATTGCTTCTTTATCTAAACAGCCCCTACTTTTTATTTACGTGCTCTTTGCAAACCTATCCAACAACACCTACAAAGTACTTCTAGTTTCATACTTGTTCTAGGTAAAGCGAACACTAAGCATGCGTAGAGTCGTATCAGTGGCAGATAGGACTTGAGAGAATATTTGTTCTACCCTTAGCTCCTCGTTGGGTTCGACACTCTTACTTATCAAAAGAGGCTACAATTATCCCCTATACTTGTGGGTTATCAACGTCCTCTGCCACCCTCACGACCCTTGCACGAGCCTTCTGCCAAAGAGCTAATTGCCTGACTCTCTCGGAAGCGACATAGACCTGCGAGGTAGCTTGCCCTATGGCGTGCTTCTCTTCCTCGACCTTCTTATCCGCCTCTATTTTGGCGTGCTCTGCCGGCGGCAAAGCCTCCCACATGGCGACATCCATTTCTTTCCAAAGCTCCTCAAGGCTGGGGGGCTCGGCGGGTGGCACAGAATTCTCCTCGTAGCGAGGAGCCGACGCATCCTTTGACGCGCGTGCTGGCGAGATTGGGAATGCCAACGCGTCCACCTCGACGCGTCATGGCAAGGAGTGGAACACCGATGCGTCCTCCTCGACTAGTGGCGGCGAAGAACGGAACGGCGACGTGTGACCGTCCGGGCGGTGCAGCGAGGGGCGCCTAGGGCTTGGGAGGGTCGATGCCATGGTGGTCGACGTGAGAGGGAGGGGGAGGATATAGCAATGAACGTGAGCGTTCTTCCAATTGCCGTGGGAGGCACGGTATTTATAGCGAGCAATGGCACACCCATGTAAGATATGGACTGAGCTGCACTGACTGAACTACAGGTCCAGTTGCATCACTGGCATGTGGGCCAGGCCCCTGTTGGGCCCATATGTCAGTGACCCAATGCACCTACAGTTAAGTAACTAAAGCAGCGTCCCGGAAGATATGTTGTGTGATTAACATAATAGCTAAGTGGGCATATTTGTTGGAGTAAATTACAGGGGAGGGAAGGGGTGGAAATATTGCTGGTCACAATGGATTGGACGTGCGTGGGGGGAGGAGAGTCATGCATGCAGATTTTTTCCACACGGGGTGGAGTGGTGGGACCGCCGGAGGGAGAAGGAGAGTCTGGCAGGCATATTGTTTCCACACATGGAGAGGAAAAGATTTGGAGATGAACGAGCTTCCTGCAGGTATGAGGAACGGTGCATAATAAGTCATCTTGCATGCCGGGCTAGGTATAGTCTCAAGTCATTAAAAACATACACGCCATACACATGTTCATATTTCAAGGTGCACTAAATTATTGCATGCGATGATTAAGGCTGGCCATAATGGTGGTATCTTAGTTGGTATCATGCACACGGGAATAGCAAACATCCTGATGTGGCAAAGAATTAAAGAAGAGAGGGGGGTTAGAGTAACTAGTGTTCATGCATGCATTGGTAAACACATTTTTTTGTGAAGAAAGGCAGCATTAGTTGAGTACTTTTGCAGACTAAAAAAACTATTCCACTGCCTCTATCTTGCTAAGAGTAGGTGAAAATTTTGAATCGAGCCCTTTAAACTAGAAGGAAGGTAGTAGTACTCTAATAGCTAACCTTGTTGTGATGACAAGATAGGACATGTCACACACCTGGACGGAGGAACTAGTCTGCATTGTGCATTTAAGTTTTGTCTGAAGTCAATGTACCTCTACTTTGACCAAACTTATAGAAAAATGTATCAACATTCACAATGTCAAATCAATATTTTTATACTCATTATAAAACGTAGTTCTTATACTCATTATAATCAATATTGTAGATATTGATATTTTTAGTATAAATTTGATCAAACACTTTGCAAATGGTTGACGGAAGTAAAAAGGACAAGAGGGAGTATCATGCATGCATAGTAGGCAAATTTTTTTGCTCATTTATGGCCAGTCGAAGTCTCAAAGGGTGCAACCGCGCGAGGGAGGCGAAGGTCATGGGAGGCGCGACAGTTGACAGAATTAAGTGAAGTTAGATCCACACGCCGACATGGCGTGCGAACAGGCAGAAGCTATACCGTCAGGCCTACGATATGGATCTAGTTTTTTTTGACTGGAAACTGTGAGGCAACAGCCCCACAGTATTTTATTAAAACTCAACCAACAATCATACAAGAGGTTCTTAGAAAGAAACTAACTATGGGGGGAATACTTACCTAGTTAGCTATTTACATAATTACAAGCCCATATACAAATATACAACCAACCAACTACGGTAAAGAGTTGACCCAGGCTAGCAGCAAAGGTTTTAAACTAGGCTTGAATCTGTGAGAGTGCAGAGTAACATCATGAATGAAGTTTCTCCTCCATGCAGCAAATGATGGCCTTTCATATCTGAAGATTGTGCCATTCCTTAAGATCCATATATTCCAGACTTCAAGATAAACAACCTCCCTGAAGAAAGGCTGGCCAAAGCTCCTCCTTGCAGCAACTAAACACTGAGATGTGGTTAAGCTAGCTAACCACTGGATGTGCAAGTAATTCCATACTGTAGTGCTGAATTGACATGTGAAGAAAAGGTGATATCTGTCCTCATAAGCATGGGCAAAGCATAATAGGCATGTGTTGTCCTCCGGAGGTGATCCCCTGTGCCTCCTCACCAGCAAATCTTTGGTATTCAGCCTGTCATTTAGCATTAACCACGCAAACACCTTTATCTTCATTGTCGCCTTACATTCCCAAATCCATTTGGATGGAGTATCAGTGGCCATGTGAGCATGCATCACTATATAATAACTCTTTGCAGAGAAGATACCTTTGCCAGGTGTGCAAGACCAAGAATCATGAATCTCTTCATCATCATTAAGGTCAAGTAGACCAGCCTAGACAGTGATCATCTCAGCCATTGCTTCTGGCGATAAGGGTAGATGAAAAAGCTCAGACATGTCAAGAGTGTTAATCACCTCCCGAACAGACACCTTGTCATCGATGACAAAAGAGAACAACTGCAAACCTCTCTCTGAGCGAAACAAATGAGCCTAGGAACACCCAAGCATCAAACCAAAAAAGGACAGAGTCCCCCATGTTAACGGTTACCTCAGAGTATAGTCTGAATGCTTCATTGAGTTCAAGGATGTCTTTCCACCAATAAGATCCACATAAAACTGTGCCATGAGGAACAACACCATCATAGTAGGTGTTTGAAATAAGAGAAACCCAAGGGATGTCAGCTTTGTTATAAAACTTGGAAAGGTGCTTGGAAAGGAGAGCTCTATTTTGGATGGTCGGGTTTACTATTCCCGTACCACCTTTGTCTTTGGGTCTACAGACAAGAGGCCAAGCAGCAAGTGATTGTCTAGGAGTATCAGAATTTCCTCTCCATAAGCATTGCCTCATTATCCTTTCAAGTTCCTTTATAATACCAGCTGGCAAAGATAGACTGCAAATAAAATAGATTGGCAAAGAGGACAAAACTGATTGTAGCAGTTGCAATCTGGCACCTTGGTTAAGAAGGCAAGAACTAGCAGACAACCTTCTTTCAACTCTATCAACCACAGGGAATAAATCTTGAATCCTGGGTTTAGTTGTACCAACAGGTAGCCCTAGATAGGTGAAGGGAAGGGTCCCAACTTGGCAACCAAAAACAGAAGCTAACCTGGCAGTTTCTGCGTCATCCACATTAATAGGCAATATGCAAGATTTATGGAAGTTTACTCCGAGGCCTGTGGAGGCATGCAAATCTTGCAGCATCTCCTTGAGGGCAATAAGTTGTGAATCCACAACAGGCACAATGAGGAGAGTGTCGTTAGCATATTGCACTATAGGGAAATCAGGATCATGAGTTTCAATAGGCAGGGAGATCTCTCCATTTCTAAGCATATTATTTACCAAAGTTTGTAACAGATCAGCTGCAAGAACAAACAAGAGAGGTGACAGTGGATCACCCTGTCTGACTCCCCTTTTGCAGTTAAATTGTTTTCCAGGCACACCATTTAGAATGACAGAAGAATTCCCAGAGGATAAAAGTTCCCTAATCCAACCAATCCACTTGTTATCAAAACCCTTGTGATGCAGAAGCTTGAGGATTAAGTCATGTTCAACAGTATCAAAAGCTTTGGCAAAGTTCAACTTAAGAATGAAGATAGGCTTCTTAGATTTGTGACACTAATGAATGTATTCCAAGGTCCAAGCAATACAATCTTGGATAGACCTACACTTGAGGAAACCATATTGCTTTTTATGAATGCACTTGAGGATTACATTTTGCAATCTATTGGCTAGCAGTTTAGTCAGGAACTTTAGACAAGTATTTGTCAAGGAGATAGGCCTAAAATCATTAGGACTCTTAGGAGAGAGTTTCTTTGGAATTAAGGTGATTAAAGACCCATTGATGCTGCTAATAGTGACCTTTCCATCATAAAAATCTTGGAATGATTTGCAAAAAATCATCCTTAATGATGTGCCAGCACCTTTTGACAAACAATCCAGTAAAACCATCAGGGCCAGGAGCCCTATCAGTAGGCAGAGACTTAAGAACCTCATTTATTTCCTCCTCAGAAAAGGGAGCAGACAAATTTTCAAGACCATCCACTGAGTTAATTAAAGAAGGTAGGTCAAACTTCATTTCTGTCCCCTCAGAGACTCCCATTCTATACTTGAAAGTGCCCCATAACATGCCAGCCATCTGCTGATGATCAGAGACAACATCACCATTATCATTCGTCAGAGAGGAAATGGAATTTCTCCTAAAACATTCAGTCGCCATTGCTTGAAAAAACTTTGAGTTTTCCTCCCCTACTTTTATCCACCTAATGGTACATCTCTGTTTCCAATACAGAAACTGCAGGTGCAGGATTTCCTCAATGTGAATTTTCACAATTTTCCTGAAATTAAATTTAGGTCTTGTTAAGGGCCTTAACTCTTCAAGATTATCAAAGAAAATGACCACCTTGTTACAATCTTGGATGGCCTTCTTAAGCTTGGATAGACTAATGTACCAGTGCTTAAGGGCATTTCTTAGCCTTTTGAACTTCTTAGTCAAGCAAGTTGCAGAATTTGTTCTTTTTGTTGGAGCATTCCAAGATTGTTCCACACAGTCAAAGAAACCAGGGAGATCCACCCAATAATTTTCAAACCTAAATATCTTTGACTTGGGAATAGAAGTTGCAATGGAGACCACACAGGGTACATGACCATATGCTGTTCTTGCAAGAGGATGAACCATCGTATTGGGATAATCATCAATCCAAGTTGAGGAAGTAAAGAACCAATCCAGTTGTTTCAGCAACGGATTATCTTGCATATTGGACTACGTATAGGATCTACCTTTTACTGGCAACTCAAGAAGACCAAGGTGGCCAATGATCTCACTGAAGAGAAAAATGTCATTTATATCACCTCCAGGCAAATTTCTGTTCTCGGGAGATCTAATGAAATTAAAATCTCCCACAAGGAGCCACTTAGCATCTATTGGAATTTCCAGGTCATATAGCCATTGAACAAAATCATCTCTGAGCTGCCCTTGACAAGGCCCATAAACATTTACCAAGGTCCATTGACTTGCATTATGGGTAGATGTGAAGGAGACTATGATACCAAACTGTTTAATATCCACTAGTGTGCCAATGAGCATGTTAGAGCACCACAGCACAAGGATGCCACCAGAGGCCCCAACAGAAGGTGAATAAACAAAATTGTCAAATCTTCAAGGCAAAACTTTCTAATTGCACGCTGGTCAAAGAATTCACATTTAGTTTCTTGCAAACAAATGATAGAACACTAGCTTTCCTCAATTTTCGCTCTAACACTTCTCTGCCTATCTTCAGAGTTTAACCTCTCACATTCCAGCAGAGATCCTTCCAATCTCTAGTTTGGTGTGCATTCATAAAGAAACAATAAAATGAAGCAGAGATAATAGTTCACTGCATAACAGTGAAACAAAATCCCATAGATAATACCATCAACACAGACCAAAGTGCAGGTAGCAGACAAAAGAGAAACAAAGTTCAGACAACTGGCATGACAAGGGACATGCCTCCCTGTATAACAATTAGGAGACTTAATCATCATGAGAAACCGTAGGCTTGGGTGAAGTATCTGAAGAAGCCATAAGCTTCTCCACGGTCATCTTCTCAACAGGGTCACCAATGGCTGCTCCAATCATCTGCAGTGTGGCGATTGATGTTCGAGGGAGAGGCTGCTCCTGGGCATCTTCATTCTCAGGTTGGTCCTGCCTGGCAGGAGTGGAAGCTGTACTGTCAGCCTTCAACTTCTTGGCTCTAGGCTGCTTGAGGGGTCGAGGCTTCGATGACAAAGGAGAAATAGGTTTAAAACCTTTAGATTTAGTTGCACTCCTGGTCATCCTTTTGTTAGAAAAATTTGACACAGCCTGAACAACTGAAGCTTTGGGCTTTCTGGCACGGGTTTTCCTGGTTTGCTTGACTATAGCAGAGAAGGTGTAGATCTTGCCGTCAGAAACTTCAGTAACCTATGCTTCTGCTTCGGAGGAAGGAAAACTATCATCTGGCTCTGGTGCTGCATACTGGGTAGAGGAGTTCTCCAAAAACAATTGTCTGACGGTGTGTTGAGGAGACAAATGCAGGTTTGGAGCTGGAAAGCAAAAGGACAGTGCGGGATCAAAAGCCATAGCCCAACATCTTTTATGCAGCTGAGGCAAACCAGGTGGGGGCAAGGCCTTAGGGATCTGTGCACACAGAAAAGTAGGCATAAGATTTTCAAAAGACCTTCTCCAGATAAAGTCAGGTGGCAAAGCTGGCCCCATGACAACCCTTACAAGTGCAACATGCAGAGGAGGTGCATGAACCACAATGGGGTTATACGGAACAATTGCAAGATTGTCCTGATCTTGATCCTGCACCTCAACTGGTATGACCACCTCTTGGATGTTTTCAGGATTCTCAATATGTATGTGTTGATCTGGCTGGCCTAAGATATCCTGATGATCATGCTCAAGTGGGCCTCCATCCACAACATTTTCCTGAATCATAACAGGGCCTTGAACCATATCATTATTAGGCCCATCCACCATATCATTGTTTGGCCCATCAACTAGATTCATAGGCTCAAAAGGGCCCAAAGCATCCACTACAAAAAAAAGACACATCCGTGACACTTTGGGCCAAACGATTTTTTTCCTGTCATACATATGACACTTCTATGATGATAATTGTGACAAAACCCGGTATCATCATAGATGTGGTGGGATCCTACTTCTATGACAAAAAATCATGACAGAAAATGGGCTTTTCGTCCTGGGCGGGCCAGAGACGCAGCTGCATGACATTCTTTGGGCCATCCATGACAGAAAAAACTGTGGTAGAAGCGAGGGCGAGGAAAATTTTGGGGAGTTCCCGGTTACGGTGGGAGGTCGGGGGCCGAGCGATGTGTGTTTCTCTCGTAAACGTATGCGCGTGTGTGCAAGGCCTTGGCTCTAACTGAACCCGAGGGAGGCGTTGGGCTCTAACTGAACTCGAGCGATTGCATTGCAGGCTACGCGTTACTGAACTCGAGCGATCGATCGATGGCTGTTAACTGAACCCGATCGAGCGATTCCTTCGCTACTGCTGCTAACTGAAGCCGATCGATGCTGCCTCTCTG